>NC_079479.1:488403-788403 GCF_026230105.1 Diorhabda sublineata
TATTACGACGTTTGTCCCAAGTAAATAACTGTGTTATTCAATTTAATGCTATTTTGATCTATTTTCCAAATATTGCGATGTTTGTCCCAAGTAAATAACTGTGTTATTCAATTTAATGCTATTTTGATCTATTTTCCAAATATTGCGATGTTTGTCCCACGTAAATATCGATATTACTCAAAATTTAATGCTATTTTGATCTATTTTCCAAATATTGCGATGTTTGTCCCAAGTAAATAACTGTGTTATTCAATTTAATGCTATTTCGAACTATTTTCACAATATTACGACTTTTGTCCCAAGTAAATAACTGTGTTATTCAATTTAATGCTATTTTGATCTATTTTCCAAATATTGCGATGTTTGTCCCACGTAAATATCGATATTACTCAAAATTTAATGCTATTTTGATCTATTTTCCAAATATTGCGATGTTTGTCCCAAGTAAATAACTGTGTTATTCAATTTAATGCTATTTCGAACTATTTTCACAATATTACGACGTTTGTCCCAAGTAAATAACTGTGTTATTCAATTTAATGCTATTTTGATCTATTTTCCAAATATTGCGATGTTTGTCCCACGTAAATAACTGTGTTATTCAATTTAATGCTATTTCGAACTATTTTCACAATATTACGACGTTTGTCCCAAGTAAATAACTGTGTTATTCAATTTAATGCTATTTTGATCTATTTTCCAAATATTGCGATGTTTGTCCCAAGTAAATAACTGTGTTATTCAATTTAATGCTATTTTGATCTATTTTCCAAATATTGCGATGTTTGTCCCACGTAAATATCGATATTACTCAAAATTTAATGCTATTTTGATCTATTTTCCAAATATTGCGATGTTTGTCCCAAGTAAATAACTGTGTTATTCAATTTAATGCTATTTTGATCTATTTTCCAAATATTGCGATGTTTGTCCCACGTAAATAACTGTGTTATTCAGTTTAATGCTATTTCGAACTATTTTCACAATATTACGACGTTTGTCCCAAGTAAATAACTGTGTTATTCAATTTAATGCTATTTTGATCTATTTTCCAAATATTGCGATGTTTGTCCCAAGTAAATAACTGTGTTATTCAATTTAATGCTATTTTGATCTATTTTCCAAATATTGCGATGTTTGTCCCACGTAAATATCGATATTACTCAAAATTTAATGCTATTTTGATCTATTTTCCAAATATTGCGATGTTTGTCCCACGTAAATATCGATATTACTCAAAATTTAATGCTATTTTGATCTATTTTCCAAATATTGCGATGTTTGTCCCACGTAAATAACTGTGTTATTCAGTTTAATGCTATTTCGAACTATTTTCACAATATTACGACGTTTGTCCCAAGTAAATAACTGTGTTATTCAATTTAATGCTATTTCGAACTATTTTCACAATATTACGACTTTTGTCCCAAGTAAATAACTGTGTTATTCAATTTAATGCTATTTTGATCTATTTTCCAAATATTGCGATGTTTGTCCCAAGTAAATAACTGTGTTATTCAATTTAATGCTATTTTGATCTATTTTCCAAATATTGCGATGTTTGTCCCAAGTAAATAACTGTGTTATTCAATTTAATGCTATTTTGATCTATTTTCCAAATATTGCGATGTTTGTCCCACGTAAATATCGATATTACTCAAAATTTAATGCTATTTTGATCTATTTTCCAAATATTGCGATGTTTGTCCCAAGTAAATAACTGTGTTATTCAATTTAATGCTATTTTGATCTATTTTCCAAATATTGCGATGTTTGTCCCACGTAAATAACTGTGTTATTCAGTTTAATGCTATTTCGAACTATTTTCACAATATTACGACGTTTGTCCCAAGTAAATAACTGTGTTATTCAATTTAATGCTATTTTGATCTATTTTCCAAATATTGCGATGTTTGTCCCAAGTAAATAACTGTGTTATTCAATTTAATGCTATTTTGATCTATTTTCCAAATATTGCGATGTTTGTCCCACGTAAATATCGATATTACTCAAAATTTAATGCTATTTTGATCTATTTTCCAAATATTGCGATGTTTGTCCCAAGTAAATAACTGTGTTATTCAGTTTAATGCTATTTCGAACTATTTTCACAATATTGCGATGTTTGTCCCAAGTAAATAACTGTGTTATTCAATTTAATGCTATTTTGATCTATTTTCCAAATATTGCGATGTTTGTCCCAAGTAAATAACTGTGTTATTCAATTTAATGCTATTTTGATCTATTTTCCAAATATTGCGATGTTTGTCCCAAGTAAATATCGATATTACTCAATTTCATGTTATTTCAATTGTTCTTATTTATTATTTCTGCTTATGTTTTGAGATATGGCAACACTGATTTGTATATGTCAAATCTGACATTGTTAATGGTGAATGTGTTGTCATACGAGTGCTATGTGAAATGTTTACAGATATTTTAAACTCTTCTCTACAGGATAAAAATCGTTCGAAAGTATTTTTGTTCAACAGTACAAAAAATATATGAAAATTTTGTACCTGTATGTATTTTATAAAAAATTTCGTTTTATATTTCGAAAATGATTATTAAATGTTTGTAATTTTGAAAATAAAAATTATATGTGTCCGAATTTACAAAAATCACATTTTTCGACGTTTTCGCCTAATATTTTTTTCGTTTTTATTATTCTCTTCTATCCTATTTTTATTTTTCTTTAATTGTTTAATTTGAAATTTTCATTTTTCTTATTTTGTTGACGTTTTGGTCAAAAAATGACTTTCGACGATTCAATCGTTCGGAAGTATTTTTGTCCAACAATACAAAAACTTTATATTATAATTTTGTACTTGTATGTATACGAGGTATATTCGCAAAGTAAGTTTAAAGAAAACTTACTTTATGGATATACCTCGTATATATACACGATGTCCCTCGATGAGTTAAAGCTATCTGTATATAGCAAAATACTTATGGTGAAATTATGAAAATTTCTACGTTTAGGTTTTCGGATACGATCTTTTTCTTTGAAATATTTTCAAAGATGGCCGACCTCCGGTTCTACCGGAAATTGTCTGTAACTTTGTTATTTTAAATAGAACACCCTATATATTGATACATTTTTGAAATCTACGCGAAATTTTAGTATACTTTTGTTTAAAAACTTTTTTCGAAAAATGCATACTTTTCGAGTTATTAATTTTTTTGTAAGAAATTTGACTGTTACAGACCCTTATAAATTATTTTTTTACGAGAATACCCTTAAAGATATGAAAATTATTTTTGATCGGTTCTATTAAACAAGGTCAGACGTATTTGATTCTATGTCGAAAAGTTTTTCATTTTGTACAGGGTGTATATAAAAAGTGTTCAAAGTTTAACTTCATAAATATCAAATTTTATCATTTTTTTAAATAGAACCACCCTGTTTTTTCTGTTTTATCGCATTCAGAAGTAAGAAATAAAGCAAATTCATGTATACTTTCCTATACCTAAACTGTACCGTTTTCCAGTTATTAATTTTTTTCTCTAAATTCTTAAAGATGCAGGTGCGGTCTCTAAAATTGTACAGAAAACTTTTAATTACCTGGATAACGGTAAATTTTAGGTATAGTATACATGAATTTGCTTTATTTTTACTTCTGAATGCGATAGAATAGAAAATACAGGGTGGTTCTAATTAAAAAAATGATAAAATTTGATATTTATGAAGTTAAACTTTGAACACTTTTTATACACACCCCGTATAAAATGAAAAACGTTTCAACATAGATTCAAATACGTCTGACCTTGTTTAATACAACCGAATTAAAATTATTTTCATATCTTTAAGGGTATTTTTGTAAAAAAATAATTTATAACGGTCTGTAATAGTAAAATTTTTTACAAAAAAATTAATAACTCGAAAAGTATGAATTTTTCGAAAAAAATTTTCAGACAAAATAATACTAGAATTTCAAGTAGATTTCAAAACTGTATTAATATATAGGGTGTTTCATTTAAAATAACAAAGTTACAGTCGTAACATTTTTTCGTACATTTTAACTTTTTACATTTCCATTTTGTATCATTTTCCTTTTCACTTTCTTGTATTTTCTTTTTTTGTCAATTTTTTCTTATTTTTCTTAACGTTTATGCGATAAAATAGAAAAAACAGGGTGGTTCTAATTAAAAAAATGATAAAATTTGATATTTATTAAGTTAAACTTTGAACACTTTTTATATACACCCCGTATAAAATGAAAAACATTTCAACATAGATTCAAATACGTCTGACCTTTCTAAAAGCAACCGATCAAAAACAATTTTCATATCTTTAAGGGTATTTTTGTAAAAAAATAATTTATAAGGGTCTGTAACAGTAAAATTTTTTACAAAAAAATTAATAACTCGAAAAGTATGCATTTTTCGAAAAAAGTTTTTAGACAAAATAATACCAAAATTTCACGTAGATTTCAAAAATGTATTAATATATAGGGTGTTCCATTTAAATTAATAGTATTTTGTCATATACATAGATAGTTTTAACTCATCGTGGGACACCCTGTAAAAACATAACAAATCGAATCAATGTAGAAGAAATCTTCGAAATTCCTATATATAAATAAAAAAATAATGCGAGGATTCCGTTTTATCTAAATTATATAAAAAAAAAATACAACGAGTACGCAATTTCTTCAACCATGAAAAAAATTGTGTCTGGGTCACTTTATACAAATATTTGTTAATCCACTCGAGAAGCTATTCAGCGTTGCGACCTTCTCTAATTTTATCTTCGAAAACACCACTTTTTACTCTAAACAAATTCCGCTAATTATGACGAAAAGAAACGAATCAATAATATTTACAGGGTGGTTATAAAACAACACTATTAGTTAATAAAGTTCGTCGAAGTTCGAGAAAAATCGAATTATGTCGTCTGAAGGGCTCCGTCTACGAGGGTAGTACACTAAATTAAATATGGCTTCTCGAGTGGATTAACAAATATTTGTATAAAGTGACCCAGACACAATTTTTTTCATGGTTGAAGAAATTGCGTGCTCGTATTTTTTTTTTATATATATAGGAATTTCAAAAATTTCTTTTACATTGATTCGATTTGTTATTTTTATACAGGGTGTCCCACGATGAGTTAAAACTATTTGTTTATATGACAAAATACTATTAATTTAAATGGAACACCCTATATATTAATACATTTTTGAAATCTACGTGAAATTTTGGTATTATTTTGTCTAAAAACTTTTTTCGAAAAATGCATACTTTTCGAGTTATTAATTTTTTTGTAAAAAATTTGACTATTACAGACTCTTATAAATTATTTTTTTACGAGAATACCCTTAAAGATATGAAAATTGTTTTTGATCGGTTGTATTAAACAAGGTCAGACGTATTTGAATCTATGTTGAAATATTTCTCTTTTTATACGGGGTGTGTATAAAAAGTGTTCAAAGTTTAACTTCATAAATATCAAATTTTATCATTTTTTTAATTAGAACCACCCTGTATTTTATCGCATAAACGTTAAGAAAAATGAGAAAAAATTGACAAAAAAAGAAAATACAAGAAAGTGAAAAGGAAAACGATACAAAATGGAAATGTAAAATGTTAAAATGTACGAAAAAATGTTACGACTGTAACTTTGTTATTTTAAATGAAACACCCTATATATTAATACAGTTTTGAAATCTACTTGAAATTCTAGTATTATTTTGTCTGAAAATTTTTTTCGAAAAATTCATACTTTTCGAGTTATTA
Source organism: Diorhabda sublineata (assembly GCF_026230105.1). NCBI lineage: Eukaryota > Metazoa > Arthropoda > Insecta > Coleoptera > Chrysomelidae > Diorhabda > Diorhabda sublineata. Next base: position 494,140 of record NC_079479.1, read on the forward strand.
ATTTTTTTGTAAAAAATTTTACTATTACAGACCGTTATAAATTATTTTTTTACAAAAATACCCTTAAAGATATGAAAATGATTTTAATTCGGTTGTATTAAACAAGGTCAGACGTATTTGAATCTATGTTGAAATATTTTTCATTTTATACGGGGTGTGTATAAAAAGTGTTCAAAGTTTAACTTCATAAATATCAAATTTTATCATTTTTTTAAATAGAACCACCCTGTTTTTCTATTTTATCGCATTCAGAAGTAAAAATAAAGCAAATTCATGTATACTATACCTAAAATTTACCGTTATCCAGGTAATTAAAAGTTTTCTGTACAATTTTAGAGACAGCACCTGCATCTTTAAGAATTTAGAGAAAAAAATTAATAACTGGAAAACGGTACAGTTTAGGTATAGGAAAGTATACATGAATTTGCTTTATTTCTTACTTCTGAATGCGATAAAACAGAAAAAACAGGGTGGTTCTATTTAAAAAAATGATAAAATTTGATATTTATGAAGTTAAACTTTGAACACTTTTTATATACACCCTGTACAAAATGAAAAATTTTTCGACATAGATTCAAATACGTCTGACCTTGTTTAATGGAACCGATCAAAAATAATTTTCATATCTTTAAGGGTATTCTCGTAAAAAAATAATTTATAAGGGTCTGTAACAGTCAAATTTTTTACAAAAAAATTAATAACTCGAAAAGTATGCATTTTTCGAAAAAAGTTTTTAAACAAAAGTATACTAAAATTTCGCGTAGATTTCAAAAATGTATCAATATATAGGGTGTTCTATTTAAAATAACAAAGTTACAGACAATTTCCGGTAGAACCGGAAGTCGGCCATCTTTGAAAATATTTCAATTAAAAAGATCGTATCCGAAAACCTAAACGTAGAAATTTTCATAATTTCACCATAAGTATTTTGCTATATACAGATAGCTTTAACTCATCGAGGGACATCGTGTATATATACGAGGTATATCCATAAAGTAAGTTTTCTTTAAACTTACTTTGCGAATATACCTCGTATACATACAAGTACAAAATTATAATATAAAGTTTTTGTATTGTTGGACAAAAATACTTCCGAACGATTGAATCGTCGAAAGTCATTTTTTGACCAAAACGTCAACAAAATAAGAAAAATGAAAATTTCAAATTAAACAATTAAAGAAAAATGAAAATAAAATAGAAGAAAATAATAAAAACGAAAAAAATATTAGGCGAAAATGTCGAAAAATGTGATTTTTGTAAATTCGGACACATATAATTTTTATTTTCAAAATTACAAACATTTAATAATCATTTTCGAAATATAAAACGAAATTTTTTATAAAAAATGACGTCGTATATATAAAAATTTCAAAAAAATACGCAAATCAAACAGTTACTGAAAGTTATGAGTTATAAAGAAAAGTCGAAACGTCAAATTTTCAAAAATTATTCAAAAAAAAATTAATTTTAAAACAAAAGAGACCCAAAATCAAGACGATTTTAGAAACATAAACCAATAAAAAGGTGTAAGAAATAAGAAATTAAAAAAATTTATACATAAAATTAGAGATAACACGATAAATTTTGTATACGAAGGTTGCTACTAAAGTTTCGAGATATCGTCATCATAAGTTTGACATTTTTAATAGTGCAATGATTCCTATTGTTTTTTTGAAATTCTCCACCCCCAATAATAAAAAAACGTGTAAAAATTAGATTTTTTCATATCGAAATTCAACATATCGCAATCGTATTATATCAGATAATAAATTTGTATTTAAACGGTGACACCCTGTAATTATCGAAGAGGACCTCGACGTAGATGATCGGATGACGTAATGTCACACCCACGAAACCTAAAAATCTACTCTAGTTGATTAGAATGACGACAGATCAAGGTTATTTGGTAAAGTAAATATTTGAAAAATTTTTTTCTCGCTAATAACAAGGATTTTTACATACAATTTACGCTTAATTTATATAACTTTGTCCTCAATTGATTTACCGAACAATTACAGTACGAGGTCTGGTTATTAAATAACGAAACAGCGCGCCTAGAGGGCGCCATAAACGGGCGAAAACTCTGAGTTCTACAAATTGTTGTAAAAGGCCTACGGGGACAATTTTCGATCTGGTGAGTGGTTTAAACGCTTTAGTGAGTCCCTGAAGATGACCAGCGGCCAGATCGTCCAGAAACAGTGACCAAAATCAACCAAATCCTGCATGCAAATCGTCGAATCGGCATCCAGGAGAACCTAACCAAGAAACGCGTTGCTGCCAAAAAATCTGACTTCTAATCAGAAGTTGCGCGCATCAATTGGGTCTGTTTAGATTTCCTTGAAAGGTTCTGCTTCGAAACGGATCCGATCTGAGCGTTAAAACAGCTCCCGAAGACCCTCACCGAAGAAGACTGCTTCGATCGATGGAAAAGTGCTTTCGGAAACGTCCTCGTATATTTTCGAGGCGTCGTTCGACGTTTTCTGGTATCGGTTTTGATTTCCTCGTAGATTCTCCTTGAATCTACTCGTTATTTAACCTTCGCTAACAATTATTGAATTAAAATATTTCGACATTGGAATAAATACCGCAATATTAGCGAAATGATAACCCAAAAATTTTTTATTGATAACGAAACGACTGATACACATTTTTTTCGATAAATTTTGTAGCGAAATTGATATACTGGGTGGGCAATTGATATTTATTCAGATACCGGTCGTCCAGAACGAGGCGCGTCGGTAACAGAGCCCGTTTTTTGGAATTTCTGATTTCCGCGTTATAACGACCGCGAAAAGTTTGGGGCGAGGGTCAACTCCCAACCGAAATAAAAAAATTGTTTCATTCGATTGTATGATAAGGAAAAAAAATTTTTTACTCAACTACCAGAACGGATTTAGTCGGTTGTTGAAATTCCTCAACTTCAAAACCCTGTATCTTGGAAACTAACAGTAGTTAGAATTTAAAAATTTCACGATATATTAAGGAAATATTTCCAAATTGATCGAGCTCAATGATGAGAATCCAAGTTCTCAGTTTTAGAGAATATGAGCGAAATTAGAAAATGATGATATTTTCGCGAATATTTAAAAAAAATATTGAAGGTCAACTTTGAAGCCCTGTATCTTGGAAACTAACAGTAGTTAGAATTTAAAAATTTCACGATATATTAAGGAAATATTTCCAAATTGATCGAGCTCAATGATGAGAATCCAAGTTCTCAGTTTTAGAGAATATGAGCGAAATTAGAGAATGATGATATTTTCGCGAATATTTAAAAAAAATATTGAGGGTCAACTTTGAAGCCCTGTATCTTGGAAACTAACAGTAGTTAGAATTTAAAAATGTCACAATATATTAAGGAAATATTTCCAAATTGATAGAGCTCAATGATGAGAATCCAAGTTCTCAGTTTTAGAGAATATGAGCGAAATTAGAGAATGATGATATTTTCGCGAATATTTAAAAAAAATATTGAGGGTCAACTTTGAAGCCCTGTATCTTGGAAACTAACAGTAGTTAGAATTTAAAAATGTCACGATATATTAAGGAAATATTTCCAAATTGATCGAGCTCAATGATGAGAATCCAAGTTCTCAGTTTTAGAGAATATGAGCGAAATTAGAGAATGATGATATTTTCGCGAATATTTAAAAAAAATATTGAAGGTCAACTTTGAAGCCCTGTATCTTGGAAACTAACAGTAGTTAGAATTTAAAAATGTCACGATATATTAAGGAAATATTTCCAAATTGATCGAGCTCAATGATGAGAATCCAAGTTCTCAGTTTTAGAGAATATGAGCGAAATTAGAGAATGATGATATTTTCGCGAATATTTAAAAAAAATATTAAAGGTCAACTTTGAAGCCCTGTATCTTGGAAACTAACAGTAGTTAGAATTTAAAAATGTCACGATATATTAAGGAAATATTTCCAAATTGATCGAGCTCAATGATGAGAATCCAAGTTCTCAGTTTTAGAGAATATGAGCGAAATTAGAGAATGATGATATTTTCGCGAATATTTAAAAAAAATATTGAGGGTCAACTTTGAAGCCCTGTATCTTGGAAACTAACAGTAGTTAGAATTTAAAAATGTCACGATATATTAAGGAAATATTTCCAAATTGATCGAGCTCAATGATGAGAATCCAAGTTCTCAGTTTTAGAGAATATGAGCGAAATTAGAGAATGATAATATTTTCGTGAATATTAACTTTAGAGTCCTGTATCTTGGAAACCCATGATATTTAAATTATGAAAAATATTGAGCTCATTAATTATTTATTATAGAGTCGAATGAGCCCAAATTTAGAGTTTTGCACTCACTAGTTCGTGAAATTAGAGCTGATTTAGAGCATTACGATAAAAAATCGTAAAATAAACTTTAAAATTTTGTATTTTCAAAAATATGATATATAGAAACGAGTAAATCGCACAGTTCTTAAAACAATTATTTAAAAAACATTAGAGCATAAATTTGGCGCTCTAAGCTCAATACTTTGAGAGATAAGAGCAATTATCTGATGTAATTCGAACTAATTCAATTCGATTAATTGATGGTTGGATTGAAAAGTTAATTTTTCCGATTACGGTCCTGTGTCGATATAAACCTCGTATTTGTTTGTGACGCAAATGATTTAGCCAGAAAATATTGCAAAATCCAAGGTTGGGAGACGTCAAACAGATTAGATACGATGATAAAAATTCTAATAGGTACTCATGTTTTGATGTCTAAGTATTCACCTAGATTATTCTAAATACCTCATTTTTTTTTATTATAATCGCATCTCGTTTCCGCTTGAATAATTATTTATTTATTAATGCTTCTAATAAAATTAATATCGTCGTTATATCTATACGAGGGTCGCTACTAATATAGTGATTTAAACTTCGTTTCCAATAATCAACTTTGAAGCCCTATATCTCGAAAACTGCTAATAACTAAAATATGAAAATTTCAGGGATCATAAAATAGTTATTTTTTAATTAAAAGAATGTCTTTACAAAATTCTATCTTCGTAACTTCGGGATATACGAGGTAAATTAATAAATGGTGTCAGTTATCATCACGATAATAAACATTTTGAAGCCCTGTATATTCGAAATTTTGAAATATGGAAATTTAAAAAAAAAAACGTGGATCGTAGAACTATTATTTCTGTAGAAATTGAGCTAAATTATAAATTTCTATATCTAATATTTTGGTTTATTTGAGCAAAGTTAGTAAATTTTAAGGATGAAATGAAAACTGTGAATCAACTTTGAAGCCTTGTATTTCGTAAATTCTTTGTAATTAAATCGTGAAAATTTGACAACTCATGAAGAAATTATTTTTGAATCGAAACAACTTATTTACAAAACTAAATCTTGTATAATTCGAGAAATATGATTCATATAAATGATAAAAATTATTTTTCGTAAACCTTAAATATAACTTTAGAACCCTGTATATTGGAAATTCGAATTTATGATAATTACATATATTAAAGAACGATTATTTCTGAATCAATTTAGCTCGAAAATAGAGCTCTACGCTCAATATTTTAAGAGATAAGATCATTTTTAGAGAACGATGACTTTATCAAACTACATTGTTAGTCAACTTTGACGCCTTGTATCTTGGAAACTAATTATACTTGAAATGTCAAAATTTGAAGATTCATAGAAAAATCATTTTCGAATCGACACAGCTTATTTACAAAATTATATCTTTTGAGAATCCAGAAATATAAATAATAAAAGAGATAAAAATTATTTTTCGTAAACCTTAAATATAACTTTTGAACCCCGTATATTTAAAATTCGAATTTATGAGTTTATGATAATTACATGTATTAAAGAACGATTATTTCTGAATCAATTAAGCTCGAAAACAGAGCTCTACGCTCTATATTTTAAGAGATAAGAGCATTTTTAGAGAACGATGACTTTATCACACTACATTGTTAGTTAACTTTGAAACCTTGTATCTTGGAAACTAATTATACTTGAAACGTTAAAATTTGAAGATTCATAGAAAAATCATTTTCGAATCGACACAGCTTATTTACAAAATTATATCTTTTGAGAATCCAGAAATATAAATAATAAAAGAGATAAAAATTATTTTTCGTAAACCTTAAATATAACTTTTGAACCCCGTATATTTAAAATTCGAATTTATGAGTTTATGATAATTACATGTATTAAAGAACGATTATTTCTGAATCAATTGAGCTCGAAAACAGAGCTCTACGCTCTATACTTTTAGAGATATGAGCATTTTTATAGAACGATGACTTTATCACACTACATTGTTAGTTAACTTTGAAATCTTGTATCTTGGAAACTAATTATACTTGAAACGTTAAAATTTGAAGATTCATAGAAAAATCATTTTCGAATCGACACAGCTTATTTACAAAATTATATCTTTTGAGAATCCAGAAATATAAATAATAAAAGAGATAAAAATTATTTTTCGTAAACCTTAAATATAACTTTTGAACCCCGTATATTTAAAATTCGAATTTATGAGTTTATGATAATTACATATATTAAAGAACGATTATTTTTGAACTAATTAAGCTCGAAAATAGAGCTCTACGCTCTATACTTTTAGAGATATGAGCATTTTTATAGAACGATGACTTTATCACACTACATTGTTAGTTAACTTTGAAACCTTGTATCTTGGAAACTAATTATAATTGAAATGTCAAAATTTGCTGATTCATAGAAAAATCATTTTCGAATCGACACAGCTTATTTACAAAATTATATCTTTTGAGAATCCAGAAATATAAATAATAAAAGAGATAAAAATTATTTTTCGTAAACCTTAAATATAACTTTTGAACCCCGTATATTTAAAATTCGAATTTATGAGTTTATGATAATTACATGTATTAAAGAACGATTATTTCTGAATCAATTAAGCTCGAAAACAGAGCTCTACGCTCTATATTTTAAGAGATAAGAGCATTTTTAGAGAACGATGACTTTATCACACTACATTGTTAGTTAACTTTGAAACCTTGTATCTTGGAAACTAATTATACTTGAAATGTCAAAATTTGCTGATTCATAGAAAAATCATTTTCGAATCGACACAGCTTATTTACAAAATTATATCTTTTGAGAATCCAGAAATATAAATAATAAAAGAGATAAAAATTATTTTTCGTAAACCTTAAATATAACTTTTGAACCCCGTATATTTAAAATTCGAATTTATGAGTTTATGATAATTACATATATTAAAGAACGATTATTTTTGAACTAATTAAGCTCGAAAATAGAGCTCTACGCTTTATACTTTTAGAGATATGAGCATTTTTATAGAACGATGACTTTATCACACTACATTGTTAGTTAACTTTGAAACCTTGTATCTTGGAAACTAATTATAATTGAAATGTCAAAATTTGCTGATTCATAGAAAAATCATTTTCGAATCGACACAGCTTATTTACAAAATTATATCTTTTGAGAATCCAGAAATATAAATAATAAAAGAGATAAAAATTATTTTTCGTAAACCTTAAATATAACTTTTGAACCCCGTATATTTAAAATTCGAATTTATGAGTTTATGATAATTACATGTATTAAAGAACGATTATTTCTGAATCAATTAAGCTCGAAAACAGAGCTCTACGCTCTATATTTTAAGAGATAAGAGCATTTTTAGAGAACGATGACTTTATCACACTACATTGTTAGTTAACTTTGAAACCTTGTATCTTGGAAACTAATTATACTTGAAATGTCAAAATTTGCTGATTCATAGAAAAATCATTTTCGAATCGACACAGCTTATTTACAAAATTATATCTTTTGAGAATCCAGAAATATAAATAATAAAAGAGATAAAAATTATTTTTCGTAAACCTTAAATATAACTTTTGAACCCCGTATATTTAAAATTCGAATTTATGAGTTTATGATAATTACATATATTAAAGAACGATTATTTTTGAACTAATTAAGCTCGAAAATAGAGCTCTACGCTCTATACTTTTAGAGATATGAGCATTTTTATAGAACGATGACTTTATCACACTACATTGTTAGTTAACTTTGAAATCTTGTATCTTGGAAACTAATTATACTTGAAACGTTAAAATTTGAAGATTCATAGAAAAATCATTTTCGAATCGACACAGCTTATTTACAAAATTATATCTTTTGAGAATCCAGAAATATAAATAATAAAAGAGATAAAAATTATTTTTCGTAAACCTTAAATATAACTTTTGAACCCCGTATATTTAAAATTCGAATTTATGAGTTTATGATAATTACATATATTAAAGAACGATTATTTTTGAACTAATTAAGCTCGAAAATAGAGCTCTACGCTCTATACTTTTAGAGATATGAGCATTTTTATAGAACGATGACTTTATCACACTACATTGTTAGTTAACTTTGAAACCTTGTATCTTGGAAACTAATTATACTTGAAATGTCAAAATTTGCTGATTCATAGAAAAATCATTTTCGAATCGACACAGCTTATTTACAAAATTATATCTTTTGAGAATCCAGAAATATAAATAATAAAAGAGATAAAAATTATTTTTCGTAAACCTTAAATATAACTTTTGAACCCCGTATATTTAAAATTCGAATTTATGAGTTTATGATAATTACATGTATTAAAGAACGATTATTTCTGAATCAATTAAGCTCGAAAACAGAGCTCTACGCTCTATATTTTAAGAGATAAGAGCATTTTTAGAGAACGATGACTTTATCACACTACATTGTTAGTTAACTTTGAAACCTTGTATCTTGGAAACTAATTATACTTGAAATGTCAAAATTTGCTGATTCATAGAAAAATCATTTTCGAATCGACACAGCTTATTTACAAAATTATATCTTTTGAGAATCCAGAAATATAAATAATAAAAGAGATAAAAATTATTTTTCGTAAACCTTAAATATAACTTTTGAACCCCGTATATTTAAAATTCGAATTTATGAGTTTATGATAATTACATATATTAAAGAACGATTATTTTTGAACTAATTAAGCTCGAAAATAGAGCTCTACGCTCTATACTTTTAGAGATATGAGCATTTTTATAGAACGATGACTTTATCACACTACATTGTTAGTTAACTTTGAAATCTTGTATCTTGGAAACTAATTATACTTGAAACGTTAAAATTTGAAGATTCATAGAAAAATCATTTTCGAATCGACACAGCTTATTTACAAAATTATATCTTTTGAGAATCCAGAAATATAAATAATAAAAGAGATAAAAATTATTTTTCGTAAACCTTAAATATAACTTTTGAACCCCGTATATTTAAAATTCGAATTTATGAGTTTATGATAATTACATATATTAAAGAACGATTATTTTTGAACTAATTAAGCTCGAAAATAGAGCTCTACGCTCTATACTTTTAGAGATATGAGCATTTTTATAGAACGATGACTTTATCACACTACATTGTTAGTTAACTTTGAAACCTTGTATCTTGGAAACTAATTATACTTGAAATGTCAAAATTTGCTGATTCATAGAAAAATCATTTTCGAATCGACACAGCTTATTTACAAAATTATATCTTTTGAGAATCCAGAAATATAAATAATAAAAGAGATAAAAATTATTTTTCGTAAACCTTAAATATAACTTTTGAACCCCGTATATTTAAAATTCGAATTTATGAGTTTATGATAATTACATGTATTAAAGAACGATTATTTCTGAATCAATTAAGCTCGAAAACAGAGCTCTACGCTCTATATTTTAAGAGATAAGAGCATTTTTAGAGAACGATGACTTTATCACACTACATTGTTAGTTAACTTTGAAACCTTGTATCTTGGAAACTAATTATACTTGAAATGTCAAAATTTGCTGATTCATAGAAAAATCATTTTCGAATCGACACAGCTTATTTACAAAATTATATCTTTTGAGAATCCAGAAATATAAATAATAAAAGAGATAAAAATTATTTTTCGTAAACCTTAAATATAACTTTTGAACCCCGTATATTTAAAATTCGAATTTATGAGTTTATGATAATTACATATATTAAAGAACGATTATTTTTGAACTAATTAAGCTCGAAAATAGAGCTCTACGCTCTATACTTTTAGAGATATGAGCATTTTTATAGAACGATGACTTTATCACACTACATTGTTAGTTAACTTTGAAATCTTGTATCTTGGAAACTAATTATACTTGAAACGTTAAAATTTGAAGATTCATAGAAAAATCATTTTCGAATCGACACAGCTTATTTACAAAATTATATCTTTTGAGAATCCAGAAATATAAATAATAAAAGAGATAAAAATTATTTTTCGTAAACCTTAAATATAACTTTTGAACCCCGTATATTTAAAATTCGAATTTATGAGTTTATGATAATTACATATATTAAAGAACGATTATTTTTGAACTAATTAAGCTCGAAAATAGAGCTCTACGCTCTATACTTTTAGAGATATGAGCATTTTTATAGAACGATGACTTTATCACACTACATTGTTAGTTAACTTTGAAACCTTGTATCTTGGAAACTAATTATACTTGAAATGTCAAAATTTGCTGATTCATAGAAAAATCATTTTCGAATCGACACAGCTTATTTACAAAATTATATCTTTTGAGAATCCAGAAATATAAATAATAAAAGAGATAAAAATTATTTTTCGTAAACCTTAAATATAACTTTTGAACCCCGTATATTTAAAATTCGAATTTATGAGTTTATGATAATTACATGTATTAAAGAACGATTATTTCTGAATCAATTAAGCTCGAAAACAGAGCTCTACGCTCTATATTTTAAGAGATAAGAGCATTTTTAGAGAACGATGACTTTATCACACTACATTGTTAGTTAACTTTGAAACCTTGTATCTTGGAAACTAATTATACTTGAAATGTCAAAATTTGCTGATTCATAGAAAAATCATTTTCGAATCGACACAGCTTATTTACAAAATTATATCTTTTGAGAATCCAGAAATATAAATAATAAAAGAGATAAAAATTATTTTTCGTAAACCTTAAATATAACTTTTGAACCCCGTATATTTAAAATTCGAATTTATGAGTTTATGATAATTACATATATTAAAGAACGATTATTTCTGAATCAATTAAGCTCGAAAACAGAGCTCTACGCTCTATATTTTAAGAGATATGAGCATTTTTAGAGAACGATGATTTCAACACATTGTTAGTCAACTTTGAAGCCTTGTATCTTGGAAACTAATTATACTTGAAACGTTAAAATTTGCTGATTCATAGAAAAATCATTTTCGAATCGAGCCTGAATATAGAGCTCCACGCTCTAACTGCAACCGAAGTGAAAAATTAAATTTAATATTTCCCGTAAAGTTCAATCTTTTGTCTGCATCGTCCCACGTTCCCAAAAAAAAAAAAAAAGTGAAACGAGAAATTAATTGGGATAATCGAAAGAGCGCACGCGTTTCACTTCCTCCTCCGCATCAATTTCCCGGTGCGCTCCTTCCCAGGAAAATCCAGGCTCGTGGCCGGTCAAGGCCAACGTGGTCGTAAAGAGAATCGACGACAAGGTCGCTCGGGAAAACGATCCCCATCATAAAACATTAATTTTTATTAACGTTCGTCATCCCACGTCTCTGAGGAAAAAAAATTCGAAACTTGTAATATACAGAGTGTCCCATATACGACGATTTGTGGCAACCACGAACGTTCTTACAAATAACTTTGTTTAACGTACCAGGCGCGTTCTTTTATAACGATTTCGATCTAAACTAAACAACTGATACCATAGATGGCAGTGGTGAATCTCAGGGTTCGGTTTTAGCTCGAATTATTATTTTTATCTTTATCTTTATCAATATAATGATACGAGGGTTGTTAAATAAATTTTGAAGTCATAATGTATAGTTTTAGAGAATCATAAAGTTTAGAGCGTTATAATTAAAAATCTGTGCGTTGTACGGAAAAATGTTTCAAATAAAAAAGATGACAAAAACGATTATCTATAAAAATGATTCTTACTATTTTTGTCGTACGATACGCGGTTCGCGAGATATTCGATAAAACGTGTTCTCATCTCAAATTTCGTCTCCGTTCGAATAAATCTCATCATTATTATATAATTATTTAGAATTTTCCTCAAATATATCATCGAAAGTTGTCTTTTACGAGTCAACATTCAGTATAACGTTTTAGTAATTCATAAATTGCTACTACAATCGATTTTCCAACGCTTTTCCCGCGCACCTCTAAAATTTTTACTTGTCACCTTCGTTGTTGCCACATTTTCCGATACTCCTCGTCGTATTTCCACTCCAATTTTCCCAACTAGTTATTATTAGGTAGATTGAACTTGAGGTAACCGGAAAACGTCGTTAGGTATCGGAAATTCGAAGTGAAAACCTCGCAAGTCGAAGTACACAAATACGGATCAATTAGACTTTCGTTGTAAACTTGGCAACGCTTCCAACATGATAAACGACCGACCTTCATCTACCCTAAGTTACCCTCGTGCCGCCGCTACAACCTTGACCTGCTCTACTCCTTCCATCGCCCCCTGGTTTACAATGAACGTTCCCAAGGACGATTCCGTGAATGAAAAACATCGAAAAGAGGGATTTCAATCGAATATCGGAGGGATTCCATTACCAAATATCCATTTTTTCCAAGTTTGGGAACTGAAAATAATCCTAGAGGGCTAAATCTGGCGAATAGGGCGTCAATTTTGACCGGATCTGTCAACCGGTGGATTGTCTTAACCGAATGCGACAGTTTTCGTTTGATTTCTTCGTTCAAACGTCACAATAAGTTCGCGTAATGTACACAGTTGATAGTTTTTTCTATTTTATCCAAAATTATCCAACGAGCATCCCCAAAAAAACCTCCCCTACAGTTGGAACGGTCTTTGGTTCTTTTACTGTTGGTAACGAAGAAACATCCTCATCCAGAGTATTTTCTAGCACAATTTTTCAGTATTAAGCTTGTTTTACCCTCTCCATCGCATGTTGTATGCTTTTTAAGGGTAAAAACCAACCCTCGTAATAAAAACGAAGACGTAATGTTTCTAAGAACTAAATATTAATTTGGGAAACTAAATAAATACAAAAAAAATCGTTTACGCTGTATAAAAATTGATTTTTCGTTTTGGTTGTGGGATTGTGGCAAAAACTACGTTCCAATTCCTTATTTCTATATATGAATGTTTCAAAATTTAACGAAAATTATTAGAAATAAAACCAAAATTGGTGTAATTCCGTTTTAATTTATTCCCCGAACGTATTTTCACCATATTTACTTAAAATTAACGTCAAGGTTAAATTCAACGATATAATATTGGTTTTCATAACGTATTAGATGTTATCGCTATTTGTCGGATGAAAAAAAAACCTCGTGACGCATTTTGGTTTTATTTTCCGCACCGCGAATCTATTTTTAAAAAAAAAACTTTGATTACACCATGAGTTTTAACCGAAATTAGGTCAACAGATACATTTAAACTCTTGTTTGCTAGGCGCCTCCTAGAAATCCTCGATACCGGCATCCGCACTCTCGATTTAGAAGTTGATCGGTTGATTGACGGTTCATTCGGCGTACAGTTGTTGGTTTGCATCGAATAGGGATGAATTCTAATAAAAATTGTTTCGTCCTCGTGAACTTGAAGTACTTGAACCCGCGAAATTTGTAATTGGGAAATGCGAATCAAGTTCAACGCGACCAAAAAAAAAAAAAAATGTAATCGACCGATGAATTCGATCGTTGACCCCGCCGGCAGTTGGTTCTGCTCCGAAAAAGAAATTCTATTCTCGGATTTATTAAATTCTTCGTAAAAGATAAATTTAATCTTTCCGCCCACTCGCCACGTCTATATTATATACGATGTCGCTTTAAAACAATCGACATGGGCGTTTCAAAAACGGAAAACTACAAAAATTTCAGTTAAAAAACACGCCCGAGTTGTGGCGAATTTGATTTAAATTAGCAAGTGATTGTGCATTTTTTTTGGATTGTATAGTATCGAGCCATTGACTAAATCTGAATTATTAGAGCCGTAGGACGATTTAAGGACGATTAGGTCACTAGATATCGAGGGGGATTGCTCCGAAAGAAATACTGGACTAGTACTGAGCCTTGGGGCACTCCACATTGTTACTCGGTGAACTGGTCGACGTAGTGGACGCCCATCGTCGAAGTCCGTCGTTTTATATTTGGAAAAATCGCCTGGCAAATAAAAATGACACACGTCAATGATTTTGGAAACAAAAGATTTTCGTTTTGGAAAAAAATGTCGTTTTCCGCAAATAGAATGGATTAAATCATTTGAATTGGCCGTTAGCACCTTGGCCAATAACAACAATGTTGTTGTTGACGTTAAAAACGGAATTAAAAACCGTCAAATGTCATTAACGTCGTCCCGTTCGGAAAATTTGTGGTAAGTAATCCGAATACGCTGATAGAATTTTTTTTTCTACGACCTGGTAATGTTTTGATAAACAAAATCTATATTTGAAAACGAATAATGAACAATTTTTTTTGTTTAATATGACACATTAATATCAAATTGTTTTAAAGTAGGAAACGGTGTTTACGAAATTTCGGAAATTCCAAAACGATTTGACAAGTTTATATAAATAATTCGATATTTCCGAAACCATTCGAGATATCGGTTTATTTTTCATATCAATCGATTGAGAAAACTTGTGCCTAAATGACTGTTCATATTGGAGTCCTTCAGTTTCACATTTGTCAGAAATATACAGGGTGAAAGTTGAAGTAACTTTTTTTTAATAACTTTATATAAATTAATTGTAATTTCTAGTAAAAAATGTTGATATCATTATAAAAAATATATAACAAGATACGAATCTAGTTATACGAGGGGTGTTTCTCGAGTTTTGGGAAAATTAACAATGTCAAATCATATGATGGCATTTTCATATTTCAAAACTTAAGTACGACCCTCGTATAACATGAAATCGCAAGTTATGATTCAAAATTTTATAATTACTTTCAAATATTGAAAAAAAACGCACATAGAACGATTTTTGGTGAATATGACACATTAATATTAAATTATTTTAAAGTAGGAAACGATTTTTAAAAAAATTCGGAAATTCCAAAACGATTTGACATGCTTGTATAAAAAATTCGATATTTTCGAAACTATTCGAGATATCGATTTATTTTTCGTATGAATCGATTGAGAAAACTCGTCTCTAACTGACTGTTTATATCAGACACCTTCAGTTTAATATTTGTAAGAAATATACAGGGTGTAAGTTGAAGTAAGTTTTTATTGTATAACATTTTGTAATTTAATTGTAATTTCTAGTAAAAAACGTTGATATCATAATAAAAAATATATAACAGTATACGAATATAGTTATACGAGGGTTGTTTCTCGAATTTTGGAAAAATTAACAACGTCAAATCATATGATGGCATATTCATATTTCAAAACTTAAGTACGACCCTCGTATAACATGAAATCGCAAGTTATGGAACAAAATTTCATAATTGCTTTTAAATATTGAAAAAAAGCACAAATTTTGTCAAATATGACACATTAATATTAAATTATTTTTAAGTAGGAAACGATTTTTAAAAAAATTCAGAAATTCCAAAACGATTTGACAAGTTTGTATAAATAATTCGATATTTCCGAAACCATTCGAGATATCGATTTATTTTTCATATCAATCGATTGAGAAAACTTGTGCCTAAATGACTGTTCATATTGGAGTCCTTCAGTTTCACATTTGTCAGAAATATACAGGGTGAAAGTTGAAGTAACTTTTTTTTAATAACTTTATATAAATTAATTGTAATTTCTAGTAAAAAATGTTGATATCATTATAAAAAATATATACCAGGATACGAATATACTTATACGAGGACTGTTTCTCGAGTTTTGGGAAAATTAACAATGTCAAATCATATGATGGCATTTTCATATTTCAAATCTTTAGTACGACCCTCGTATAACATGAAATCGCAAATTATGATTCAAAATTTTATAATTACTTTCAAATATTGAAAAATAAAGGAAAGAGAACAATTTTTGTTAAATATGACACATTAATATTAAATTATTTTTAAGTAGGAAACGATTTTTAAAAAAATTCGGAAATTCCAAAACGATTTGACATGCTTGTATAAAAAATTCGATATTTCCGAAACCATTCGAGATATCGATTTATTTTTCATATCAATCGATTGAGAAAACTTGTGCCTAAATGACTGTTCATATTGGAGTCCTTCAGTTTCACATTTGTCAGAAATATACAGGGTGAAAGTTGAAGTAACTTTTTTTTAATAACTTTATATAAATTAATTGTAATTTCTAGTAAAAAATGTTGATATCATTATAAAAAATATATACCAGGATACGAATATACTTATACGAGGACTGTTTCTCGAGTTTTGGGAAAATTAACAATGTCAAATCATATGATGGCATTTTCATATTTCAAATCTTTAGTACGACCCTCGTATAACATGAAATCGCAAATTATGATTCAAAATTTTATAATTACTTTCAAATATTGAAAAATAAAGGAAAGAGAACAATTTTTGTTAAATATGACACATTAATATTAAATTATTTTTAAGTAGGAAACGATTTTTAAAAAAATTCGGAAATTCCAAAACGATTTGACATGCTTGTATAAAAAATTCGATATTTCCGAAACCATTCGAGATATCGATTTATTTTTCATATCAATCGATTGAGAAAACTTGTGCCTAAATGACTGTTCATATTGGAGTCCTTCAGTTTCACATTTGTCAGAAATATACAGGGTGAAAGTTGAAGTAACTTTTTTTTAATAACTTTATATAAATTAATTGTAATTTCTAGTAAAAAATGTTGATATCATTATAAAAAATATATAACAAGATACGAATCTAGTTATACGAGGGGTGTTTCTCGAGTTTTGGGAAAATTAACAATGTCAAATCATATGATGGCATTTTCATATTTCAAAACTTTAGTACGACCCTCGTATAACATGAAATCGCAAGTTATGGAACAAAATTTCATAATTGCTTTTAAATATTGAAAAAAAGCACAAATTTTGTCAAATATGACACATTAATATTAAATTATTTTTAAGTAGGAAACGATTTTTAAAAAAATTCGGAAATTCCAAAACGATTTGACATGCTTGTATAAATAATTCGATATTTCCGAAACCATTCGAGATATCGATTTATTTTTCATATCAATCGATTGAGAAAACTTGTGCCTAAATGACTGTTCATATTGGAGTCCTTCATTTTCACATTTGTCAGAAATATACAGGGTGAAACTTGGAGTAACTTTTTTTTAATAACTTTATATAAATTAATTGTAATTTCTAGTAAAAAATGTTGATATCATTATAAAAAATATATAACAGGATACGAATCTAGTTATACGAGGGGTATTTCTCGAGTTTTGGGAAAATTAACAACGTCAAATCATATGATGGCATATTCATATTTCAAAACTTAAGTACGACCCTCGTATAACATGAAATCGCAAGTTATGATTCAAAATTTTATAATTACTTTCAAATATTGAAAAAAAACGCACATAGAACGATTTTTGGTGAATATGACACATTAATATTAAATTATTTTAAAGTAGGAAACGATTTTTAAAAAAATTCGGAAATTCCAAAACGATTTGACATGCTTGTATAAAAAATTCGATATTTTCGAAACTATTCGAGATATCGATTTATTTTTCGTATGAATCGATTGAGAAAACTCGTCTCTAACTGACTGTTTATATCAGACACCTTCAGTTTAATATTTGTAAGAAATATACAGGGTGTAAGTTGAAGTAAGTTTTTATTGTATAACATTTTGTAATTTAATTGTAATTTCTAGTAAAAAACGTTGATATCATAATAAAAAATATATAACAGTATACGAATATAGTTATACGAGGGTTGTTTCTCGAATTTTGGAAAAATTAACAACGTCAAATCATATGATGGCATATTCATATTTCAAAACTTAAGTACGACCCTCGTATAACATGAAATCGCAAGTTATGGAACAAAATTTCATAATTGCTTTTAAATATTGAAAAAAAGCACAAATTTTGTCAAATATGACACATTAATATTAAATTATTTTTAAGTAGGAAACGATTTTTAAAAAAATTCAGAAATTCCAAAACGATTTGACAAGTTTGTATAAATAATTCGATATTTCCGAAACCATTCGAGATATCGATTTATTTTTCATATCAATCGATTGAGAAAACTTGTGCCTAAATGACTGTTCATATTGGAGTCCTTCAGTTTCACATTTGTCAGAAATATACAGGGTGAAAGTTGAAGTAACTTTTTTTTAATAACTTTATATAAATTAATTGTAATTTCTAGTAAAAAATGTTGATATCATTATAAAAAATATATACCAGGATACGAATATACTTATACGAGGACTGTTTCTCGAGTTTTGGGAAAATTAACAATGTCAAATCATATGATGGCATTTTCATATTTCAAATCTTTAGTACGACCCTCGTATAACATGAAATCGCAAATTATGATTCAAAATTTTATAATTACTTTCAAATATTGAAAAAAAAAAAGGAAAAAGAACAATTTTTGGTGAATATGACACATTAATATTAAATTATTTTAAAGTAGGAAACGATTTTTAAAAAAATTCGGAAATTCCAAAACGATTTGACATGCTTGTATAAAAAATTCGATATTTCCGAAACCATTCGAGATATCGATTTATTTTTCATATCAATCGATTGAGAAAACTTGTGCCTAAATGACTGTTCATATTGGAGTTCTTCATTTTCACATTTGTCAGAAATATACAGGGTGAAACTTGGAGTAACTTTTTTTTAATAACTTTATATAAATTAATTGTAATTTCTAGTAAAAATGTTGATATCATTATAAAAAATATATAACAAGATACGAATCTAGTTATACGAGGGGTGTTTCTCGAGTTTTGGGAAAATTAACAATGTCAAATCATATGATGGCATTTTCATATTTCAAAACTTTAGTACGACCCTCGTATAACATAAAATCGCAAGTTATGGAACAAAATTTCATAATTGCTTTTAAATATTGAAAAAAAGCACAAATTTTGTCAAATATGACACATTAATATTAAATTATTTTAAAGTAGGAAACGATTTTTAAAAAAATTCGGAAATTCCAAAACGATTTGACAAGTTTGTATAAATAATTCGATATTTCCGAAACCATTCGAGATATCGATTTATTGTTCATACTAATCGATTGAGAAAACTTGTGCCTAAATGACTGTTCATATTGGAGTCCTTCAGTTTCACATTTGTCAGAAATATACAGGGTGAAAGTTGAAGTAATTTTTTTTGAATAACATTATATAAATTAATTATAATTTCTAATAAAAAACGTTGATATCGTTTTAAAAAATAGATAACAAGATACGAATCTAGTTATACGAGGGTTATTTCTCGAGTTTTCGGAAAATTAACAATGTCAAACCATATAATGACATATTCATATTTCAAAACTTAAGTACGACCCTCGTATAACATGAAATCGCAAATTATGATTCAAAATTTTATAATTACTTTCAAATATTGAAAAAAAAAAAGGAAAAAGAACAATTTTTGGTGAATATGACACATTAATATTAAATTATTTTAAAGTAGGAAACGATTTTTAAAAAAATTCGGAAATTCCAAAACGATTTGACATGCTTGTATAAAAAATTCGATATTTTCGAAACGATTCGAGATATCGATTTATTTTTCGTATGAATCGATTGAGAAAACTTGTGCCTAAATGACTGTTCATATTGGAGTCCTTCAGTTTCACATTTGTCAGAAATATACAGGGTGAAAGTTGAAGTAACTTTTTTTAATAACTTTATGTAAATTAATTGTAATTTCTAGTAAAAAATGTTGATATCATTATAAAAAATATATAACAAGATACGAATCTAGTTATACGAGGGGTGTTTCTCGAGTTTTGGGAAAATTAACAATGTCAAATCATATGATGGCATTTTCATATTTCAAAACTTTAGTACGACCCTCGTATAACATAAAATCGCAAGTTATGGAACAAAATTTCATGATTGCTTTTAAATATTGAAAAAAAGCACAAATTTTGTCAAATATGACACATTAATATTAAATTATTTTTAAGTAGGAAACGATTTTTAAAAAAATTCGGAAATTCCAAAACGATTTGACATGCTTGTATAAAAAATTCGATATTTCCGAAACCATTCGAGATATCGATTTATTTTTCATATCAATCGATTGAGAAAACTTGTGCCTAAAAGACTGTTCATATTGGAGTCCTTCAGTTTCACATTTGTCAGAAATATACAGGGTGAAAGTTGAAGTAACTTTTTTTTAATAACTTTATTTAAATTAATTGTAATTTCTAGTAAAAAATGTTGATATCATTATAAAAAATATATAACAAGATACGAATCTAGTAATACGAGGGGTGTTTCTCGAGTTTTGGGAAAATTAACAATGTCAAATCATATGATGGCATTTTCATATTTCAAAACTTTAGTACGACCCTCGTATAACATGAAATCGCAAGTTATGGAACAAAATTTCATAATTGCTTTTAAATATTGAAAAAAAGCACAAATTTTGTCAAATATGACACATTAATATTAAATTATTTTTAAGTAGGAAACGATTTTTAAAAAAATTCGGAAATTCCAAAACGATTTGACATGCTTGTATAAATAATTCGATATTTCCGAAACCATTCGAGATATCGATTTATTTTTCATATCAATCGATTGAGAAAACTTGTGCCTAAATGACTGTTCATATTGGAGTCCTTCATTTTCACATTTGTCAGAAATATACAGGGTGAAACTTGGAGTAACTTTTTTTTAATAACTTTATATAAATTAATTGTAATTTCTAGTAAAAAATGTTGATATCATTATAAAAAATATATAACAGGATACGAATCTAGTTATACGAGGGGTATTTCTCGAGTTTTGGGAAAATTAACAACGTCAAATCATATGATGGCATATTCATATTTCAAAACTTAAGTACGACCCTCGTATAACATGAAATCGCAAGTTATGATTCAAAATTTTATAATTACTTTCAAATATTGAAAAAAAACGCACATAGAACGATTTTTGGTGAATATGACACATTAATATTAAATTATTTTAAAGTAGGAAACGATTTTTAAAAAAATTCGGAAATTCCAAAACGATTTGACATGCTTGTATAAAAAATTCGATATTTTCGAAACTATTCGAGATATCGATTTATTTTTCGTATGAATCGATTGAGAAAACTCGTCTCTAACTGACTGTTTATATCAGACACCTTCAGTTTAATATTTGTAAGAAATATACAGGGTGTAAGTTGAAGTAAGTTTTTATTGTATAACATTTTGTAATTTAATTGTAATTTCTAGTAAAAAACGTTGATATCATAATAAAAAATATATAACAGTATACGAATATAGTTATACGAGGGTTGTTTCTCGAATTTTGGAAAAATTAACAACGTCAAATCATATGATGGCATATTCATATTTCAAAACTTAAGTACGACCCTCGTATAACATGAAATCGCAAGTTATGGAACAAAATTTCATAATTGCTTTTAAATATTGAAAAAAAGCACAAATTTTGTCAAATATGACACATTAATATTAAATTATTTTTAAGTAGGAAACGATTTTTAAAAAAATTCAGAAATTCCAAAACGATTTGACAAGTTTGTATAAATAATTCGATATTTCCGAAACCATTCGAGATATCGATTTATTTTTCATATCAATCGATTGAGAAAACTTGTGCCTAAATGACTGTTCATATTGGAGTCCTTCAGTTTCACATTTGTCAGAAATATACAGGGTGAAAGTTGAAGTAACTTTTTTTTAATAACTTTATATAAATTAATTGTAATTTCTAGTAAAAAATGTTGATATCATTATAAAAAATATATACCAGGATACGAATATACTTATACGAGGACTGTTTCTCGAGTTTTGGGAAAATTAACAATGTCAAATCATATGATGGCATTTTCATATTTCAAATCTTTAGTACGACCCTCGTATAACATGAAATCGCAAATTATGATTCAAAATTTTATAATTACTTTCAAATATTGAAAAAAAAAAAGGAAAAAGAACAATTTTTGGTGAATATGACACATTAATATTAAATTATTTTAAAGTAGGAAACGATTTTTAAAAAAATTCGGAAATTCCAAAACGATTTGACATGCTTGTATAAAAAATTCGATATTTCCGAAACCATTCGAGATATCGATTTATTTTTCATATCAATCGATTGAGAAAACTTGTGCCTAAATGACTGTTCATATTGGAGTTCTTCATTTTCACATTTGTCAGAAATATACAGGGTGAAACTTGGAGTAACTTTTTTTTAATAACTTTATATAAATTAATTGTAATTTCTAGTAAAAAATGTTGATATCATTATAAAAAATATATAACAAGATACGAATCTAGTTATACGAGGGGTGTTTCTCGAGTTTTGGGAAAATTAACAATGTCAAATCATATGATGGCATTTTCATATTTCAAAACTTTAGTACGACCCTCGTATAACATGAAATCGCAAGTTATGATTCAAAATTTTATAATTACTTTCAAATATTGAAAAAAAACGCACATAGAACGATTTTTGGTGAATATGACACATTAATATTAAATTATTTTAAAGTAGGAAACGATTTTTAAAAAAATTCGGAAATTCCAAAACGATTTGACATGCTTGTATAAATAATTCGATATTTCCGAAACCATTCGAGATATCGATTTATTTTTCATATCAATCGATTGAGAAAACTTGTGCCTAAATGACTGTTCATATTGGAGTCCTTCAGTTTCACATTTGTCAGAAATATACAGGGTGAAACTTGGAGTAACTTTTTTTTAATAACTTTATATAAATTAATTGTAATTTCTAGTAAAAAATGTTGATATCATTATAAAAAATATATAACAAGATACGAATCTAGTAATACGAGGGGTGTTTCTCGAGTTTTGGGAAAATTAACAATGTCAAATCATATGATGGCATATTCATATTTCAAAACTTAAGTACGACCCTCGTATAACATGAAATCGCAAGTTATGGAACAAAATTTCATAATTTCTTTCGAATATTGAAAAAATTCATTTCGATTTCGTTTAATTTTCGTATAAAAACCAATTTTTTGATAAAAATACTTCGGAAAATGTATCATTAGTTCAAAAAAAAGCCTCGTCGCGTATAAATTTTGTATCCATCTTCTCAAATCTGTCGTTTTCGATAGATACACAAGCTTTTCCGAGAATATACGATTAATCTGGGCTCCCATTCGACCATCAACACCAAAAAAACGAATCCTACTACTCTCAGAACGAACCCCGTATATCCACATTTTTAATTTTACATTTTCAGGTGTCGAGATTAAAAAATAATCATTAAAAAGTAGTTTTTCGTTTATTTAGGTTAATAATAACAAAAAAAAAAAAATAATAAATAAATCGACATCTCGATACGTATTTTGAAGCTGCCGCAAGAAAGTAGAAATCGCATCAAAAATACACCTGCTTACAGGTGCTAAAATTAGGGTAACTCCACATACATAATATACAAATGCATCTGTCCGTTGCACATCGACGCGTGCTTTCGTTAAGTGCAGGTGCATTGTTCAAAAAATCGTACGCAAGTTCGGCGGTTACATAAAATCCACGTCGAACCCACCAGAAATCAAATCGGTGAAAATATCGATGATTTCTTAATCTATTTTTCGAATTTTGAGACGTATGTCCTACGTAAATACCGAATATTCGTGTTTTATTCGATTTCCGATTAGATCTGGGGATTTCGGTGGCCATACGAAGAGGATTTCAATTTGAAAACCCTATTTTTCGAATTTTGAGACGTATTTCAATTTGAAAACCCTATTTTTCGAATTTTGAGACGTATTTCAATTTGAAAACCCTCCAGATTCAACTTACGTAGAAATTAAAGTCAAACTATTCGAAAAAAGTGACTAAACAGTCGAAAATTCACAAAAATAAATCAGACGGGTGTTAAATGAGGTTTATACGGTGGCCGATTTGTCTCCGAGTCCCCTTTTCCGTCACCCGTAACTTTTCTAGGTATTTCAGACTCGAACGACATAGGTAGCGACATCTATCGAAACAGATTTGAAAATTGAAACCTAGTTTCATAATTTTATGGATACGAGTTTGATTTTTGACAAATTTTCTGTACGAGAAACAACTTGCATTGTTTGGTCCACTCTGTACTAATTTGTGGAATCTACTCAGTAAGAGGAATTCGTAGAGACACGCTGTATATAAATATATGTTTCGTTGTTGTATTAATAATTATATAAATTTTGTGGAATTTTTGAATAAACGTCAATATCATAAAAAAGATTTAAATTTGGTGTCAAATTAAAGATGATCAACTTTGTAGCATTATATCTCAAAAAATATTAATACTAGTACACTAAGAATTTCACAAATGATAAAATAGTTTATACTTTATTGATAAATCGTATTATTGAGGTACTAAAATGAATATTTTGGAAAATATAACCAAAAGAATAGGGTTATGTCATTTCCGATGTCACAAAATGAGGTTAAAACTCAAAATTTGAATTTTCAAAATAAATTTTAGTTTCAGATTATCTTTTTTGAGATTTATCCGTGATAGTTTTTATATATTTTTAATGTTTCTATTGAAAAAAAATGAGAAATTCATTTTCAAAAAGAAGGTTAGAATTTTCGAAAAACAGTTTTATTTAAAAAATCGTACAATCGACAAAAATGTGAATATTGAATTCATATTCCACATGACCATTCTCAAAAAATCAATCTATGAGTAAAAAAATCGGGAGATTGTTAACTGGTCACAATTATGAGATATAATAGATTAAAGTTAAAATATCAAAATTTGAAATTAAATTAATAACTATCAACTTTGAAGCCCTATAATTCAAAAAATATTAAAACCGATGGACTAAATATAACACAGATTATAAAATGATTCAATCTGAATTGAAAAATAGTATTATTGAGGCTCTAAAATCAATATTTTGGAAAATATAACCAAAAAAATAGGGTTATGTCATTTCCGATGTCACAAAATGAGGTTAAAACTCAAAATTTGAATTTTCAAAATAAATTTTAGTTTCAGATTATCTTTTTTGAGATTTATCCGTGATAGTTTTTATATATTTTTGATGTTTCTATTGAAAAAAAATGAGAAATTCATTTTCAAAAAGAAGGATAGAATTTTCGAAAAACAGTTTTATTTAAAAAATCGTACAATCGTCAAAAATGTGAATATTGAATTCATATTCCACATGACCATTCTCAAAAAATCAATCTATGAGTAAAAAAATCGGGAGATTGTTAACTGGTCACAATTTCGAGATATAATAGATTAAAGTTAAAATATCAAAATTTGAAATTAAATTAATAACTATCAACTTTGAAGCCCTATAATTCAAAAAATATTAAAACCGATGGACTAAATATAACACAGATTATAAAATGATTCAATCTGAATTGAAAAATAGTATTATTGAGGCTCTAAAATCAATATTTTGGAAAATATAACCAAAAAAATAGGGTTATGTCATTTCCGATGTCACAAAATGAGGTTAAAACTCAAAATTTGAATTTTCAAAATAAATTTTAGTTTCAGATTATCTTTTTTGAGATTTATCCGTGATAGTTTTTATATATTTTTGATGTTTCTATTGAAAAAAAATGAGAAATTCATTTTCAAAAAGAAGGATAGAATTTTCGAAAAACAGTTTTATTTAAAAAATCGTACAATCGTCAAAAATGTGAATATTGAATTCATATTCCACATGACCATTCTCAAAAAATCAATCTATGAGTAAAAAAATCGGGAGATTGTTAACTGGTCACAATTTCGAGATATAATAGATTAAAGTTAAAATATCAAAATTTGAAATTAAATTAATAACTATCAACTTTGAAGCCCTATAATTCAAAAAATATTAAAACCGATGGACTAAATATAACACAGATTATAAAATGATTCAATCTGAATTGAAAAATAGTATTATTGAGGCTCTAAAATCAATATTTTGGAAAATATAACCAAAAGTATAGGGTTATGTCATTAAATATGTCACAAAATGAGGTTAAAACTCAAAATTTGAATTTTCAAAATAAATTTTAGTTTCAGATTATCTTTTTTGAGATTGATCCGTGATAGTTTTTATATATTTTTAATGTTTCTATTGAAAAAAAATGAGAAATTCATTTTCAAAAAGAAGGTTAGAATTTTCGAAAAACAGTTTTATTTAAAAAATCGTACAATCGTCAAAAATGTGAATATTGAATTCATATTCCACATGACCATTCTCAAAAAATCAATCTATGAGTAAAAAAATCGGGAGATTGTTAACTGGTCACAATTTCGAGATATAATAGATTAAAGTTAAAATATCAAAATTTGAAATTAAATTAATAACTATCAACTTTGAAGCCCTATAATTCAAAAAATATTAAAACCGATGGACTAAATATAACACAGATTATAAAATGATTCAATCTGAATTGAAAAATAGTATTATTGAGGCTCTAAAATCAATATTTTGGAAAATATAACCAAAAAAATAGGGTTATGTCATTTCCGATGTCACAAAATGAGGTTAAAACTCAAAATTTGAATTTTCAAAATAAATTTTAGTTTCAGATTATCTTTTTTGAGATTTATCCGTGATAGTTTTTATATATTTTTGATGTTTCTATTGAAAAAAAATGAGAAATTCATTTTCAAAAAGAAGGATAGAATTTTCGAAAAACAGTTTTATTTAAAAAATCGTACAATCGTCAAAAATGTGAATATTGAATTCATATTCCACATGACCATTCTCAAAAAATCAATCTATGAGTAAAAAAATCGGGAGATTGTTAACTGGTCACAATTTCGAGATATAATAGATTAAAGTTAAAATATCAAAATTTGAAATTAAATTAATAACTATCAACTTTGAAGCCCTATAATTCAAAAAATATTAAAACCGATGGACTAAATATAACACAGATTATAAAATGATTCAATCTGAATTGAAAAATAGTATTATTGAGGCTCTAAAATCAATATTTTGGAAAATATAACCAAAAAAATAGGGTTATGTCATTTCCGATGTCACAAAATGAGGTTAAAACTCAAAATTTGAATTTTCAAAATAAATTTTAGTTTCAGATTATCTTTTTTGAGATTTATCCGTGATAGTTTTTATATATTTTTGATGTTTCTATTGAAAAAAAATGAGAAATTCATTTTCAAAAAGAAGGATAGAATTTTCGAAAAACAGTTTTATTTAAAAAATCGTACAATCGTCAAAAATGTGAATATTGAATTCATATTCCACATGACCATTCTCAAAAAATCAATCTATGAGTAAAAAAATCGGGAGATTGTTAACTGGTCACAATTTCGAGATATAATAGATTAAAGTTAAAATATCAAAATTTGAAATTAAATTAATAACTATCAACTTTGAAGCCCTATAATTCAAAAAATATTAAAACCGATGGACTAAATATAACACAGATTATAAAATGATTCAATCTGAATTGAAAAATAGTATTATTGAGGCTCTAAAATCAATATTTTGGAAAATATAACCAAAAAAATAGGGTTATGTCATTTCCGATGTCACAAAATGAGGTTAAAACTCAAAATTTGAATTTTCAAAATAAATTTTAGTTTCAGATTATCTTTTTTGAGATTTATCCGTGATAGTTTTTATATATTTTTGATGTTTCTATTGAAAAAAAATGAGAAATTCATTTTCAAAAAGAAGGATAGAATTTTCGAAAAACAGTTTTATTTAAAAAATCGTACAATCGTCAAAAATGTGAATATTGAATTCATATTCCACATGACCATTCTCAAAAAATCAATCTATGAGTAAAAAAATCGGGAGATTGTTAACTGGTCACAATTTCGAGATATAATAGATTAAAGTTAAAATATCAAAATTTGAAATTAAATTAATAACTATCAACTTTGAAGCCCTATAATTCAAAAAATATTAAAACCGATGGACTAAATATAACACAGATTATAAAATGATTCAATCTGAATTGAAAAATAGTATTATTGAGGCTCTAAAATCAATATTTTGGAAAATATAACCAAAAAAATAGGGTTATGTCATTTCCGATGTCACAAAATGAGGTTAAAACTCAAAATTTGAATTTTCAAAATAAATTTTAGTTTCAGATTATCTTTTTTGAGATTTATCCGTGATAGTTTTTATATATTTTTGATGTTTCTATTGAAAAAAAATGAGAAATTCATTTTCAAAAAGAAGGATAGAATTTTCGAAAAACAGTTTTATTTAAAAAATCGTACAATCGTCAAAAATGTGAATATTGAATTCATATTCCACATGACCATTCTCAAAAAATCAATCTATGAGTAAAAAAATCGGGAGATTGTTAACTGGTCACAATTTCGAGATATAATAGATTAAAGTTAAAATATCAAAATTTGAAATTAAATTAATAACTATCAACTTTGAAGCCCTATAATTCAAAAAATATTAAAACCGATGGACTAAATATAACACAGATTATAAAATGATTCAATCTGAATTGAAAAATAGTATTATTGAGGCTCTAAAATCAATATTTTGGAAAATATAACCAAAAAAATAGGGTTATGTCATTTCCGATGTCACAAAATGAGGTTAAAACTCAAAATTTGAATTTTCAAAATAAATTTTAGTTTCAGATTATCTTTTTTGAGATTTATCCGTGATAGTTTTTATATATTTTTGATGTTTCTATTGAAAAAAAATGAGAAATTCATTTTCAAAAAGAAGGATAGAATTTTCGAAAAACAGTTTTATTTAAAAAATCGTACAATCGTCAAAAATGTGAATATTGAATTCATATTCCACATGACCATTCTCAAAAAATCAATCTATGACTAAAAAAATCGGGAAATTGTTAACTGGTCACAATTTCGAGATATAATAGATTAAAGTTAAAATAAAAAAATTTGAAATTAAATTAATAACTATCAACTTTGAAGCCCTATATTTCACAAAATATTAGTACAAATAAATTCAAAATAGCATACATTATAAAATAATCCATTCTGAATTCAAAAATTCATAATAACCGATAAAATTAATCCAAAATACGATCGGTTAATATTTTTTTGAAAATAATTGATGTAATAACGACTGTCGTCACAGTTTGCTACGAGGGAGGTACCGAAACAAGCCGAAGAAACCTTCGGGTCTATTCTACATAAAGGCGTGTGCTGTCAACGCCCACAACAGTGGTCGGAAATGGATATTCCAATTGGATAAAGTATTTACGCATTATCGGAGTGGTTTTAAGTGGACTTCGGAATCTATGAAGTTAACGATTTGGGGGAGAATCAAACTAGGTCTGAATCGCTCGTACTAAATTAAGTTTGAGTTTTCAATCGTTAATAAAGTTTTGTTTTTGTTTAATTTACATCCTATTACGATTTTTTTTTAAATAAATTCGAATCTAGTGGTGTCTGTGTCGATGTTTTTGCTTGTACAATAATCAACCAGAGACTCGGCCTTGGGCGAACACCTCAAGGGCATTCCGCCTGACGTTGCTGCCTTCTCGGATGGACCTTTCTTTGTTGTAGACGACATCCACACACATGAACGTTGAAAACTCCCTTACGCCATTGACGTACTCATAACAAATCCTAGTTAATTCATTTCTTATTTACACGATAGCAATTGGTGTAGTTTTTAGTTAATTCGACAGATATTCCTGGTTCCAATAAATTTTAAATAGTGTCCTCGATATTTAGTAACTTTCTTTTTGATATTTAGTGTTTGAAAACGTCATTAATCACTTTAATAGTTGACATTTTGGTGATACTCGACTATTGAGGTTATAAAAAGCGAATATGAACTAAGTTGAACCTACGCGAAGGACGAGGTTGATAAAATATTTATTTATGTAATTATGTGTAGTAGGGTCGAAAAAAAAGGTATTTTCGCACGAGTTACATACGAAATTTATTCTACTGGCGAAAATTTTACGCATTGGAAAGTGTGTATGTGAAATTGCGTTGTTAAACATCTAAAAGGTAGTTATTGTAAATTCGGGAATTTATATAAGAGACCTTGAAAGAGAGTTTTCTCGATTGGGGAGACGTAATCTTTCAAAATAGAAAGTTCATAGAGCCAAATGACACCATATTTTGACGAAATAGACTTCCTAGAGCCAAATGACGGCCTTTTTTGGAAAAAGACAGTTTCTAAAACCAAATGACGACATATTTTCAAAATAGACAGTTCCTAGAGCCAAATGACGACTTATTTTGGTAAAAAGCAGTTCCTAGAGCCAAATGACAGCCTTTTTTGGGAAAAGACAGCTTCTAAAACTAAATGACGATATATTTTCAAAAAAGACAGTTCCTAGAGCCAAATGACGTTATATTTTGACGAAATAGACTTCCTAGAGCCAAATGACGGCCTTTTTTGGAAAAAGACAGTTTCTAAAACCAAATGACGACATATTTTCAAAATAGACAGTTCCTAGAGCCAAATGACGACTTATTTTGGTAAAAAGCAGTTCCTAGAGCCAAATGACAGCCTTTTTTGGGAAAAGACAGCTTCTAAAACTAAATGACGATATATTTTCAAAATAGACAGTTCCTAGAGCCAAATGACGTTATATTTTGACGAAATAGACTTCCTAGAGCCAAATGACGGCCTTTTTTGGAAAAAGACAGTTTCTAAAACCAAATGACGGCATATTTTCGAAATATGAAAGTTCATAGAGCCAAATGACTCCATATTTTGACGAAATAAACTTCCTAGAGCCAAATGACGGCCTTTTTTGGAAAAAGACAGTTTCTAAAACCAAATGACGGCATATTTTCGAAATATGAAAGTTCATAGAGCCAAATGACTCCATATTTTGACGAAATAAACTTCCTAGAGCCAAATGACGGCCTTTTTTGGAAAAAGACAGTTTCTAAAACCAAATGACGGCATATTTTCGAAATATGAAAGTTCATAGAGCCAAATGACTCCATATTTTGACGAAATAAACTTCCTAAAGCCAAATGACGGCCTTTTTTGGAAAAAGACAGTTTCTAAAACCAAATGACGGCATATTTTCGAAATATGAAAGTTCATAGAGCCAAATGACTCCATATTTTGACGAAATAAACTTCCTAGAGCCAAATGACGGCCTTTTTTGGAAAAAGACAGTTTCTAAAACCAAATGACGGCATATTTTCGAAATATGAAAGTTCATAGAGCCAAATGACTCCATATTTTGACGAAATAAACTTCCTAGAGCCAAATGACGGCCTTTTTTGGAAAAAGACAGTTTCTAAAACCAAATGACGGCATATTTTCGAAATATGAAAGTTCATAGAGCCAAATGACTCCATATTTTGACGAAATAAACTTCCTAGAGCCAAATGACGGCCTTTTTTGGAAAAAGACAGTTTCTAAAACCAAATGACGGCATATTTTCGAAATATGAAAGTTCATAGAGCCAAATGACTCCATATTTTGACGAAATAAACTTCCTAGAGCCAAATGACGGCCTTTTTTGGAAAAAGACAGTTTCTAAAACCAAATGACGGCATATTTTCGAAATATGAAAGTTCATAGAGCCAAATGACTCCATATTTTGACGAAATAAACTTCCTAGAGCCAAATGACGGCCTTTTTTGGAAAAAGACAGTTTCTAAAACCAAATGACGGCATATTTTCGAAATATGAAAGTTCATAGAGCCAAATGACTCCATATTTTGACGAAATAAACTTCCTAGAGCCAAATGACGGCCTTTTTTGGAAAAAGACAGTTTCTAAAACCAAATGACGGCATATTTTCGAAATATGAAAGTTCATAGAGCCAAATGACTCCATATTTTGACGAAATAAACTTCCTAGAGCCAAATGACGGCCTTTTTTGGAAAAAGACAGTTTCTAAAACCAAATGACGGCATATTTTCGAAATATAAAAGTTCATAGAGCCAAATGACTCCATATTTTGACGAAATAAACTTCCTAGAGCCAAATGACGGCCTTTTTTGGAAAAAGACAGTTTCTAAAACCAAATGACGGCATATTT
Source organism: Diorhabda sublineata (assembly GCF_026230105.1). Lineage (NCBI taxonomy): Eukaryota > Metazoa > Arthropoda > Insecta > Coleoptera > Chrysomelidae > Diorhabda > Diorhabda sublineata. The sequence goes on from NC_079479.1 coordinate 526,263, forward strand.
TCGAAATATGAAAGTTCATAGAGCCAAATGACTCCATATTTTGACGAAATAAACTTCCTAGAGCCAAATGACGGCCTTTTTTGGAAAAAGACAGTTTCTAAAACCAAATGACGGCATATTTTCGAAATATGAAAGTTCATAGAGCCAAATGACTCCATATTTTGACGAAATAAACTTCCTAGAGCCAAATGACGGCCTTTTTTGGAAAAAGACAGTTTCTAAAACCAAATGACGGCATATTTTCGAAATATGAAAGTTCATAGAGCCAAATGACTCCATATTTTGACGAAATAAACTTCCTAGAGCCAAATGACGGCCTTTTTTGGAAAAAGACAGTTTCTAAAACCAAATGACGGCATATTTTCGAAATATAAAAGTTCATAGAGCCAAATGACTCCATATTTTGACGAAATAAACTTCCTAGAGCCAAATGACGGCCTTTTTTGGAAAAAGACAGTTTCTAAAACCAAATGACGGCATATTTTCGAAATATGAAAGTTCATAGAGCCAAATGACTCCATATTTTGACGAAATAAACTTCCTAGAGCCAAATGACGGCCTTTTTTGGAAAAAGACAGTTTCTAAAACCAAATGACGGCATATTTTCGAAATATGAAAGTTCATAGAGCCAAATGACTCCATATTTTGACGAAATAAACTTCCTAGAGCCAAATGACGGCCTTTTTTGGAAAAAGACAGTTTCTAAAACCAAATGACGGCATATTTTCGAAATATGAAAGTTCATAGAGCCAAATGACTCCATATTTTGACGAAATAAACTTCCTAGAGCCAAATGACGGCCTTTTTTGGAAAAAGACAGTTTCTAAAACCAAATGACGGCATATTTTCGAAATATGAAAGTTCATAGAGCCAAATGACTCCATATTTTGACGAAATAAACTTCCTAGAGCCAAATGACGGCCTTTTTTGGAAAAAGACAGTTTCTAAAACCAAATGACGGCATATTTTCGAAATATGAAAGTTCATAGAGCCAAATGACTCCATATTTTGACGAAATAAACTTCCTAGAGCCAAATGACGGCCTTTTTTGGAAAAAGACAGTTTCTAAAACCAAATGACGGCATATTTTCGAAATATGAAAGTTCATAGAGCCAAATGACTCCATATTTTGACGAAATAAACTTCCTAGAGCCAAATGACGGCCTTTTTTGGAAAAAGACAGTTTCTAAAACCAAATGACGGCATATTTTCGAAATATGAAAGTTCATAGAGCCAAATGACTCCATATTTTGACGAAATAAACTTCCTAGAGCCAAATGACGGCCTTTTTTGGAAAAAGACAGTTTCTAAAACCAAATGACGACATATTTTCAAAATAGACAGTTCCTAGAGCCAAATGACGTTATATTTTGACGAAATAGACTTCCTAGAGCCAAATGACGGCCTTTTTTGGAAAAAGACAGTTTCTAAAACCAAATGACGGCATATTTTCGAAATATGAAAGTTCATAGAGCCAAATGACTCCATATTTTGACGAAATAAACTTCCTAGAGCCAAATGACGGCCTTTTTTGGAAAAAGACAGTTTCTAAAACCAAATGACGACATATTTTCAAAATAGACAGTTCCTAGAGCCAAATGACGTTATATTTTGACGAAATAGACTTCCTAGAGCCAAATGACGGCCTTTTTTGGAAAAAGACAGTTTCTAAAACCAAATGACGGCATATTTTCGAAATATGAAAGTTCATAGAGCCAAATGACTCCATATTTTGACGAAATAAACTTCCTAGAGCCAAATGACGGCCTTTTTTGGAAAAAGACAGTTTCTAAAACCAAATGACGGCATATTTTCGAAATATGAAAGTTCATAGAGCCAAATGACTCCATATTTTGACGAAATAAACTTCCTAGAGCCAAATGACGGCCTTTTTTGGAAAAAGACAGTTTCTAAAACCAAATGACGGCATATTTTCGAAATATGAAAGTTCATAGAGCCAAATGACTCCATATTTTGACGAAATAAACTTCCTAGAGCCAAATGACGGCCTTTTTTGGAAAAAGACAGTTTCTAAAACCAAATGACGGCATATTTTCGAAATATGAAAGTTCATAGAGCCAAATGACTCCATATTTTGACGAAATAAACTTCCTAGAGCCAAATGACGGCCTTTTTTGGAAAAAGACAGTTTCTAAAACCAAATGACGACATATTTTCAAAATAGACAGTTCCTAGAGCCAAATGACGTTATATTTTGACGAAATAGACTTCCTAGAGCCAAATGACGGCCTTTTTTGGAAAAAAGACAGTTTCTAAAACCAAATGACGGCATATTTTCGAAATATGAAAGTTCATAGAGCCAAATGACTCCATATTTTGACGAAATAAACTTCCTAGAGCCAAATGACGGCCTTTTTTGGAAAAAGACAGTTTCTAAAACCAAATGACGACATATTTTCAAAATAGACAGTTCCTAGAGCCAAATGACGTTATATTTTGACGAAATAGACTTCCTAGAGCCAAATGACGGCCTTTTTTGGAAAAAGACAGTTTCTAAAACCAAATGACGGCATATTTTCGAAATATGAAAGTTCATAGAGCCAAATGACTCCATATTTTGACGAAATAAACTTCCTAAAGCCAAATGACGGCCTTTTTTGGAAAAAGACAGTTTCTAAAACCAAATGACGGCATATTTTCGAAATATGAAAGTTCATAGAGCCAAATGACTCCATATTTTGACGAAATAAACTTCCTAGAGCCAAATGACGGCCTTTTTTGGAAAAAGACAGTTTCTAAAACCAAATGACGGCATATTTTCGAAATATGAAAATTCATAGAGCCAAATGACTCCATATTTTGACGAAATAAACTTCCTAGAGCCAAATGACGGCCTTTTTTGGAAAAAGACAGTTTCTAAAACCAAATGACGGCATATTTTCGAAATATGAAAGTTCATAGAGCCAAATGACTCCATATTTTGACGAAATAAACTTCCTAAAGCCAAATGACGGCCTTTTTTGGAAAAAGACAGTTTCTAAAACCAAATGACGGCATATTTTCGAAATATGAAAGTTCATAGAGCCAAATGACTCCATATTTTGACGAAATAAACTTCCTAAAGCCAAATGACGGCCTTTTTTGGAAAAAGACAGTTTCTAAAACCAAATGACGGCATATTTTCGAAATATGAAAGTTCATAGAGCCAAATGACTCCATATTTTGACGAAATAAACTTCCTAAAGCCAAATGACGGCCTTTTTTGGAAAAAGACAGTTTCTAAAACCAAATGACGACATATTTTCGAAATATGAAAAGTTCATAGAGCCAAATGACTCCATATTTTGACGAAATAAACTTCCTAAAGCCAAATGACGGCCTTTTTTGGAAAAAGACAGTTTCTAAAACCAAATGACGACATATTTTCGAAATATGAAAGTTCATAGAGCCAAATGACTCCATATTTTGACGAAATAAACTGCCTAAAGCCAAATGACGGCCTTTTTTGGAAAAAGACAGTTTCTAAAACCAAATGACGACATATTTTCGAAATATGAAAGTTCATAGAGCCAAATGACTCCATATTTTGACGAAATAAACTTCCTAGAGCCAAATGACGGCCTTTTTTGGAAAAAGACAGTTTCTAAAACCAAATGACGACATATTTTCGAAATATGAAAGTTCATAGAGCCAAATGACTCCATATTTTGACGAAATAAACTTCCTAGAGCCAAATGACGGCCTTTTTTGGAAAAAGACAGTTTCTAAAACCAAATGACGACATATTTTCGAAATATGAAAGTTCATAGAGCCAAATGACTCCATATTTTGAAGAAATAAACTGCCTAAAGCCAAATGACGGCCTTTTTTGGAAAAAAGACAGTTTCTAAAACCAAATGACGACATATTTTCGAAATATGAAAGTTCATAGAGCCAAATGACTCCATATTTTGACGAAATAAACTTCCTAGAGCCAAATGACGGCCTTTTTTGGAAAAAGACAGTTTCTAAAACCAAATGACGGCATATTTTCGAAATATGAAAGTTCATAGAGCCAAATGACTCCATATTTTGACGAAATAAACTGCCTAAAGCCAAATGACGGCCTTTTTTTGGAAAAAGACAGTTTCTAAAACCAAATGACGACATATTTTCGAAATATGAAAGTTCATAGAGCCAAATGACTCCATATTTTGACGAAATAAACTTCCTAAAGCCAAATGACGGCCTTTTTTGGAAAAAGACAGTTTCTAAAACCAAATGACGGCATATTTTCGAAATATGAAAGTTCATAGAGCCAAATGACTCCATATTTTGACGAAATAAACTTCCTAGAGCCAAATGACGGCCTTTTTTGGAAAAAGACAGTTTCTAAAACCAAATGACGGCATATTTTCGAAATATGAAAGTTCATAGAGCCAAATGACTCCATATTTTGACGAAATAAACTTCCTAGAGCCAAATGACGGCCTTTTTTGGAAAAAGACAGTTTCTAAAACCAAATGACGGCATATTTTCGAAATATGAAAGTTCATAGAGCCAAATGACTCCATATTTTGACGAAATAAACTTCCTAGAGCCAAATGACGGCCTTTTTTGGAAAAAGACAGTTTCTAAAACCAAATGACGGCATATTTTCGAAATATGAAAGTTCATAGAGCCAAATGACTCCATATTTTGACGAAATAAACTTCCTAGAGCCAAATGACGACTTGTTTTCGAAAAAATCTGTCCTTAATGACGATTTATTTTTGAAAAAATACATTTATTATAAATTTATACTATTAGCGAAAATTTTATGCCTTGGAAAGTGTGTATGTAAAATTACGTTGTTAAACATCTAAAAGGTAGTTATTGTAAATTCGGAAATTTACATTTTCCCGTTTGGGGAGACTAAATCTATATTATTTAAGAATTCCATCGTCAATTTTTCGAAATCGACCGCGCCACTGCCCTTCAGACATAAATATTCCGGCTTGTGACCTCCACGCATCGCTCGGTGGTGGTTTGTTGTTGGTTCAACGGTTTCGTCGGACTTTGAATCGGTTAATTTTGCCCTAGATCGGCGAATATTTAGACCGCGAACTCGAGATAGCCTCGACATTCGATGACAATGAAATAATCAAAAACGAATTTTAATTGCGAATAGCGCGGATATTCGTATTTCCTTTAATTAACCTCGTTTTTTCTACGACGCGTCGTATCGAAGCATCCGAATCCGAATGGGATAATTTCCGCGGAAAATCGAGCAAAAACTCACGCGATCGGTTAAGAAAAACGTGTTGGTTCATCAAGACAATCCACCGCCAGGTGAAATCAGTCAAAATTGATTAATCAACGTTTGAATTTCTGACTCATCCACCCTATTCGCCAGATTTATCCCCCTCGGGTCATTATCTGTCCCGAACTTGAAAAAAAAAGACTCGGTGTTCAAAGATTTCCATAAAAATGATACAGAACTTATTGAACATCCCCGGTAAAAGTGTATGGAACCAAAAAAATGGGTAAATTAACATATTTTCGAGTTTTTTTTGTTGTATAAAGTACGACCGGAGCCTGTTTTAACTTGTTCTTACTTTCGACAATCGCCCCGCCTCTAAATATTCATTCAGTTCGGTTTAATTTGTTATACGGTGGTTAGATGCCGAGTAAATAGCTTTCGGACAAATACGGACGTCGAGATGTAATTTACTGGTACCCAAAAATTTGACGTTGACACAATTTTTTTTCGTATTTTTCGTCAAATACGATTTTTATTTAGATAACGACACGTGTATGGTACAAGTTCAATGTTAAATATATAAAATAGATAAAGATAAGATAATGGATGACCTATATGTCAATTGTACGTTGAAAATGATTAAAAATTTTATTAATCGACTGTTTGCGTCATTCTTAACGGCGCTTTTTGGCAAAAATGCACGCCAGAAAACGCTAGGCCTAAAATTTTGAAATTTGTGATGAAAAAATCGTATTTCGAGGTTGTTCCTTCTAATTATTTTCAAAATTTTCCCGTTTTTCGATCGTTTTTCCTCCCAACTACGTATTTAGTCGCTTTGTTTCAGTGTTAAAACTTTCTAAAGTGAGTTGGTACCACTGAATAACAGTTTTGTTTTGACAGCTGACGGGACGATGCGTCAAAAGGTTATGTTTGAGGTTATTTCATCACGATAAATTATAATGAGTTTCGAGGCTGTTTCCTGAAGTACCTGACTACTTTGGAACCGTTTTTCTTCCACCAACCCCATTTTTTTTATTGTTATTTTGATTCGAATACGAAGTGAGGGATCCATGAAACGAAACGTCGCCAAAACCATCGATCTCGATGCTGTTTGTGAGCAAATATGGCGCCGGTTTGATTACTATCAATCGATAATCGTCCCATACCTTTTATTTAACATTTTTCGACGCTTAACCTCACTTAATCGACCACTACGAAGCCGGTTCTTCGTAGATTAAACTCTATCACTCGATATTTTACTGTTGATACTGATTGAGCGGCTTCACTTAGAATATAATCTAATTTAGCTTTGGATTTGTTTATTTTTGAATCAATCAAAGTCAACTGTCAAACGTCAATCAGTACTACCAACCCGTTATCTGCGTTACGGTGTAATTTCCCTGTCGCGTAATATTGACAGTTGACTTGGGGTTTTCGACGAACTTAGTTTGCAATCCAATCAACTATTTTCAAATTTGAATCGTTTCTTTACGGTTTTTGTATGAATCAATATAATACAAAGTCGATAAAACAACAATAGATTTTTATATGATAATTATATAGTTTTGACCTTGTTCGTTGACATTTAATAATATTTTTTTCGACCTTGAGAATAAAGATGGCAAGCGCTGTTGATTTATTAATATATTTTCCATTTTATACTCGAAAACAACTTCGTCAAATGACCTCCGATGATATTTTATAACAGAACGTTCGAAATATCGAAATGGTGCATCAGTGGCGTCCCTCCGTCCATTAATGAACGTCTTTACGGGTAATTTACACCTTCTGGTGTCGTTTGTACACCCCCTCGATGAGATGTACCACCTAACCCTTATTATTAAGGGTCGTAGCCTAGTTATATCAAAAAATGTCGAAAAGTAATTCCGAAATGACCCTCGTATACGAATATTTTTCGATTTGGATACACAATTTGCGATACATTTTAGACGTTTAAAAATATTTTTCTTTATGAGATTAGGATCTTATTTTTTAGTTTTTTAACTTTAATCGAGTTTTATCAAAGGACTATCAAGTAATATCCTTTCAGTCCTTGTATAAAGTGAATATTCATTCTGATATTACGGTGACGAAATTAGATTGTCCTCCGTCGCTATGTCAATCAATCGCGAAATATTTTCCAAAAGAAAAAAACGAAAATTGTTATATTTTCGAAAAAACATGATGTTTTTGACGTTATCGGTATATTTATATATTAAACTATCTATGAATAATTACGAATAACTCGAGTTTATTAAATGACAGCTCGGAATATAACCAAAAAGACATTGTATTGACTTAAATCGCTGTCAGTTTTTTCTGACTAATCGAAATGTTCTAAAATTTGACACGTGGTTTTTTGAAAGTTGGTTTTTCATAAACGTCATCAAAGAATTGAGTTCCACAAATATCTGTACGAATTTTTAACGCTTTTCATTAAGAATCCATAATGAATTACAAACTAAATTGTTAAAAACTAACCCCACTTAAATGACTGTAACTTTTTATTGACTAATCGAAATGTTCTAAAATTTCAAACATAGTTTTTTGAAAGTTGGTACTTCGTAAATGTCACCAAAGAATTGAGTTCCACAAATATCTGTACGAAATTTCAACGCTTTTTGTCAAGAATCCAAAATAAATTACAAACTAAATTGTTAAAAACTAACCCCACTTAAATGTCTGTAACTTTTTATTGACAAATCGGAATGTTCTAAAATTTCAAACATAGTTTTTTGAAAGTTGGTACTTCGTAAATGTCACCAAAGAATTGAGTTCCACAAATAACTGTACGAATTTTTAACGCTTTTCATTTAGAATTCATAATAAATTACAAACTAAATTGTTAAAAACTAACCCCACTTAAACGACTGTAACTTTTTATTGACTAATCGAAATGTTCTAAAATTTCAAACATAGTTTGTTGAAAGTTGGTACTTCGTAAATGTCACCAAAGAATTGAGTTCCACAAATATCTGTACGAATTTTTAACGCTTTTCATTTAGAATTCATAATAAATTACAAACTAAATTGTTAAAAACTAACCCCACTTAAACGACTGTAACTTTTTATTGACAAATCGGAATGTTCTAAAATTTCAAACATAGTTTTTTGAAAGTTGGTACTTCGTAAATGTCACCAAAGAATTGAGTTCCACAAATATCTGTACGAATTTTTAACGCTTTTCATTAAGAATCCATAATAAATTACAAACTAAATTGTTAAAAACTAACCCCACTTAAATGTCTGTAACTTTTTATTGACAAATCGAAATGTTCTAAAATTTCAAACATAGTTTTTTGAAAGTTGGTACTTCGTAAATGTCACCAAAGAATTGAGTTCCACAAATATCTGTACGAATTTTTAACGCTTTTCATTAAGAATCCATAATAAATTACAAACTAAATTGTTAAAAACTAACCCCACTTAAATGACTGTAACTTTTTATTGACTAATCGAAATGTTCTAAAATTTCAAACATAGTTTTTTGAAAGTTGGTACTTCGTAAATGTCACCAAAGAATTGAGTTCCACAAATATCTGTACGAATTTTTAACGCCTTTCATTAAGAATCCATAATAAATTACAAACTAAATTGTTAAAAACTAACCCCACTTAAATGACTGTAACTTTTTATTGACTAATCGAAATGTTCTAAAATTTCAAACATAGTTTTTTGAAAGTTGGTACTTCGTAAATGTCACCAAAGAATTGAGTTCCACAAATATCTGTACGAAATTTCAACGCTTTTTGTCAAGAATCCAAAATAAATTACAAACTAAATTGTTAAAAACTAACCCCACTTAAATGTCTGTAACTTTTTATTGACAAATCGGAATGTTCTAAAATTTCAAACATAGTTTTTTGAAAGTTGGTACTTCGTAAATGTCACCAAAGAATTGAGTTCCACAAATAACTGTACGAATTTTTAACGCTTTTCATTTAGAATTCATAATAAATTACAAACTAAATTGTTAAAAACTAACCCCACTTAAACGACTGTAACTTTTTATTGACTAATCGAAATGTTCTAAAATTTCAAACATAGTTTGTTGAAAGTTGGTACTTCGTAAATGTCACCAAAGAATTGAGTTCCACAAATATCTGTACGAATTTTTAACGCTTTTCATTTAGAATTCATAATAAATTACAAACTAAATTATTAAAAACTAACCCCACTTAAATGACTGTAACTTTTTATTGACAAATCGGAATGTTCTAAAATTTCAAACATAGTTTTTTGAAAGTTGGTACTTCGTAAATGTCACCAAAGAATTGAGTTCCACAAATATCTGTACGAATTTTTAACGCTTTTCATTTAGAATTCATAATAAATTACAAACTAAATTGTTAAAAACTAACCCCACTTAAACGACTGTAACTTTTTATTGACTAATCGAAATGTTCTAAAATTTCAAACATAGTTTGTTGAAAGTTGGTACTTCGTAAATGTCACCAAAGAATTGAGTTCCACAAATATCTGTACGAATTTTTAACGCTTTTCATTAAGAATCCATAATAAATTACAAACTAAATTGTTAAAAACTAATCCCACTTAAATGACTGTAACTTTTTATTGACAAATCGGAATGTTCTAAAATTTCAAACATAGTTTTTTGAAAGTTGGTACTTCGTAAATGTCACCAAAGAATTGAGTTCCACAAATATCTGTACGAAATTTCAACGCTTTTTGTCAAGAATCCAAAATAAATTACAAACTAAATTGTTAAAAACTAACCCCACTTAAATGTCTGTAACTTTTTATTGACAAATCGGAATGTTCTAAAATTTCAAACATAGTTTTTTGAAAGTTGGTACTTCGTAAATGTCACCAAAGAATTGAGTTCCACAAATAACTGTACGAATTTTTAACGCTTTTCATTTAGAATTCATAATAAATTACAAACTAAATTGTTAAAAACTAACCCCACTTAAACGACTGTAACTTTTTATTGACTAATCGAAATGTTCTAAAATTTCAAACATAGTTTGTTGAAAGTTGGTACTTCGTAAATGTCACCAAAGAATTGAGTTCCACAAATATCTGTACGAATTTTTAACGCTTTTCATTTAGAATTCATAATAAATTACAAACTAAATTGTTAAAAACTAACCCCACTTAAACGACTGTAACTTTTTATTGACAAATCGGAATGTTCTAAAATTTCAAACATAGTTTTTTGAAAGTTGGTACTTCGTAAATGTCACCAAAGAATTGAGTTCCACAAATATCTGTACGAATTTTTAACGCTTTTCATTAAGAATCCATAATAAATTACAAACTAAATTGTTAAAAACTAACCCCACTTAAATGTCTGTAACTTTTTATTGACAAATCGAAATGTTCTAAAATTTCAAACATAGTTTTTTGAAAGTTGGTACTTCGTAAATGTCACCAAAGAATTGAGTTCCACAAATATCTGTACGAATTTTTAACGCTTTTCATTAAGAATCCAAAATAAATTACAAACTAAATTGTTAAAAACTAACCCCACTTAAATGACTGTAACTTTTTATTGACTAATCGAAATGTTCTAAAATTTCAAACATAGTTTGTTGAAAGTTGATACTTCATAAACGTCATATGGATTTGACAGTGGAAGCGCCATCTGCGTGTCAGTAACACGATTTATTAAACGATGTAAGCGGGTCGAATTCCGAATCAGTTCAGAGACGAATCGCATGCGCATTTCAAAACTAACCAAATCAGTCGAAATAAAAAACTTTTTCTCACGAATACCGAAGAATATTTTATCGGAAACACTTTTTTTTTTTTTTTTAATTCTAGTTATTTATATTCGGCATTTTGTACTAAACTATTTGATAACCTCGCGACCTTTATGCAACATTTCTCGAAATAATCTAAATAATCGCGTTAATACCGTTTTCTTACAAGGTCAATTTAAAAATAACCGTAGTCGATATCTTCCACGATACCCTTGAAAACAAAAAAAAAAATAAAACATTTATTAAAGAATATATCGATTCGCGTCCCTCTAGTGACGCAAACGGCGTCCCGACGCAATACCCCGACCTTGTCCGCTCGTTCTCGTATGACATTGACAATCAATATTCGTTCCGACAATCAAATCTTCATTTGCACTTTATTAAAGTAATTTACTGTACGTTAATCGAGCTGAAAACTTTCTAATAAAAATACTGGATCCAGTTTCGGGGTAGAAACCCTTATTTTTAACTCAAATCACAAATGTTCTATAGGATTTAGATCAGGACTGTATAGTGGCTACAGGAATGAACACAGAATCAGTTTTTACTCCTGTAGAAATCGCACTTTATTCGAAATACTGCTGACCGTTGACTAAATCAATTTTCGATTGAAGTTATAATTTAGGGAGGTTTTATGGTGGTTAAAAAGTTTATATTTTGACCCTTTAGGCAAGTTACGGCGTATTAATCAAGAAAAAACACGCTCCGTTCACGTGTTAATTATTTTTTGGGTTTAGTCTAATTTGACTGGACTATGATATAAATTTGTTTAGTGGAAAATTATTAAAAGCAAACAAGGAGTCTCCTACTAATGAAAATATAATTATTTTAACGATAATTCGACGTTTAAAAAACTAAAAACGAAATTCGTATTAAATATTTAATATTTTGATACGTAAATACCGATTAGGGTATGGAAATGTAAAGTCGAGTCGCATATTTATGAAGGTCAAGATCGTCGAATTACATTTTGGCAAGTGGCGAGTAAATTTTTCGGATAATGCATGTTAACATTGAAATAAAAATAACGTTTCCTATACTAGACGTATTTTATTCGATGGAAATTTATTCGGTTCGACCTTGAAACTCGTTAATAAATATTTTTGCACGGAATAGAATTGAAAAAATATTATATCGGTGTGACATTTGTGATGTCCTTGACGAAACTGATAATAAAATTACATATTTACAATGAGATATACATATACGTGTCTATATATATATACAGGATGTCCCACAACGAGTTAAAACTATCTGTCGACTGTAACTGTGTTATTTTAAATAGAACACCCTATATATTAATACATTTTTGAAATCAGCGTGAAATTTTAGTATACTTTTGTTTGAAAACTTTTTTCGAAAAATTCATATTTTTCGAGATATTAATTTTTTTGTAAAAAATTTCACCGTTACAGACCCTTATAAATTATTTTTTTACAAAAATACCCTTAAGGATATGAAAATGGTTTTAATTCGGTTGTGTTAAACAAGGTCAGACGTATTTGAATCTATGTTGAATTGTTTTTTTATTTTATACGGGGTGTGTATAAAAAGTGTTTAAAATTTAACTTCATAAATATCAAATTTTATCATTTTTTAAAATAGAACCACCCTGTTTTTTCTATTTTATCGCATTCAAAAGTAAAAAATAAAGCAAATTTATGTATACTTTCCTATATCTAAATCTTACCGTTTTCCAGTTATTAATTTTTTTCTCTAAATTTTTACAAATGCAGGTGCGGTCTCTAAAATTGTACAGAAAACTTTTAATTACCTGGATAACAGTAAATTTTAGGTATAGTATACATGAATTTGCTTAATTTTTTACCTCTGAATGCGATAAAATAGAAAATACAGGGTGGTTCTAATTAAAAAAATGATAAAATTTGATATTTATGAAGTTAAATTTTAAACACTTTTTATACACTCCCTATATAAAATGAGAAATTTTTCAACATAGATTCAAATACGTCTGACCTTGTTTAACACAACCGAATTAAAATTATTTTCATATCCTTAAGGGTATTTTTGTAAAAAAATAATTTATAACGATCTGTAATAGTAAAATTTTTTACAAAAAAATTAATAACTCGAAAAGTATGCATTTTTCGAAAAAAATTTTCATACAAAATAATACTAGAATTTCAAGTAGATTTCAAAAATGTATTAATATACAGAGTGTTTTATCTAAAATAACAAAGTTACAGTCGTAACATTTATTCGTACATTTTAACTTTTTACATTTCCATTTTGTATCATTTTCCTTTTCACTTTCTTGTATTTTCTTTTTTTGTCAATTTTTTCTCATTTTTCTTAACGTTTATGCGATAAAATAGAAAAAACCGGGTGGTTCTGTTTGAAAAAATAAACAAATTTGATATTTATGAAGTTAAATTTTAAACACTTTTTATACACACCCCGTATAAAATGAGAAATTTTTCAACATAGATTCAAATACGTCTGACCTTGTTTAACACAACCGAATTAAAATTATTTTCATATCTTTAAGGGTATTTTTGTAAAAAAATAATTTATAACGATCTGTAATAGTAAAATTTTTTACAAAAAAATTAATAACTCGAAAAGTATGCATTTTTCGAAAAAAATTTTCATACAAAATAATACTAAAATTTCACGTAGATTTCAAAAATGTATTAATATACAGAGTGTTTTATCTAAAATAACAAAGTTACAGTCGTAACATTTATTCGTACATTTTAACTTTTTACATTTCCATTTTGTATCATTTTCCTTTTCACTTTCTTGTATTTTCTTTTTTTGTCAATTTTTTCTCATTTTTCTTAACGTTTATGCGATAAAATAGAAAAAACCGGGTGGTTCTGTTTGAAAAAATAAACAAATTTGATATTTATGAAGTTAAATTTTAAACACTTTTTATACACACCCCGTATAAAATGAGAAATTTTTCAACATAGATTCAAATACGTCTGACCTTGTTTAACACAACCGAATTAAAATTATTTTCATATCTTTAAGGGTATTTTTGTAAAAAAATAATTTATAACGATCTGTAATAGTAAAATTTTTTACAAAAAAATTAATAACTCGAAAAGTATGCATTTTTCGAAAAAAATTTTCATACAAAATAATACTAAAATTTCACGTAGATTTCAAAAATGTATTAATATATAGTGTGTCATTTAAAATAACAAAGTTACAGTCGTAACATTCTTTCGTACATTTTAACTTTTTACATTTCCATTTTGTATCATTTTTCTTTTCACTTTCTTGTATTTTCTTTTTTTGTCAATTTTTTCTTATTTTTCTTAACGTGACGCGATAAAATACAAAAAACAGGGTGGTTCTATTTAAAAAAATGATAAAATTTGATATTTATGAAGTTAAACTTTGAACACTTTTTATACACACCCCGTATAAAATGAGAAATTTTTCAACATAGATTCAAATACGTCTGACCTTGTTTAAGACAAACGAATAAAACTTTTTTTCATATCTTTAAGGGTATTTCTGTAAAAAAATAATTTATAACGGTCTGTAATAGTAAAATTTTTTACAAAAAAATTAATAACTCGAAAAGTATGCATTTTTCGAAAAAAATTTTCATACAAAATAATACTAGAATTTCAAGTAGATTTCAAAACTGTATTAATATACAGGGTGTTCCATTTAAAATAATAAAGTTACAGTGTCAATATTTCCCCGTCTATTTTCCTGTCATTCAATTTATCATTTTTCTTTTATTATTGTTCCTTCTAATGTCTTTCTGATTTTCTCTTAATTCTAATTTTATGTTTAGAACGTTTTTTTCTTCTAATATTTTCATTTTACTCATAATTCTCCTTTAAACTCTCCGTTCTCGTTTTTTTTTTCATCCTTTCGTTTCAAATTTTTTCCCATTTTTCTTTATCACCATTTATATTCATTATTTTTATAATCACTTTTTTCCCTTTCGTCCTTTTTATTTTCACCTATTCCACCTCCCTACTTTTTACTATTTTTTTTTTTTTTCATTTTCTCTCATTTTTCTTTCCACTTTTACCTTTCGTAACTATAATCATAATTCCATTCTACTTAGATTTAATATTAATTCATTCGTTTCGAAACTTTCCTTTAATTTCTATTTACAATTTTGAAACGAAAAACCGTCCGGCGCTTCTAACGTAAATCCAGTAAAAACTATTCAAATTTCCTGTACGAACGACTCGACATTGGCCAGTAAGTGATCGAAAAATAAAAAAAAAAACGATTATTCATTTTACATTCCGATTTAAGCCGAACATTATGCCACCACGAACGACATTGAATCTATTCCACTCCAAGGTTAAACTCGTACGAAACTTTTAATAGACATTTTAAATATTGAATAACCACACATCCAGATAGCGGTCGCACACGTATGCGGAATCACGTGGAGAAATTTTTACAGAAAAAAAATAAGAATAAGAACGATAAAATTTGGTTTTTAAGGTGATACGAGGTGTGGATAAAAAAAAACTGTGATGAATAGATACAGGGTGTATGTAATGATTCATAAAACGTTGTTGCGTTGATGGAAGACGTTCAAAAAGGGGTGAAAACATCATTTGAAATTCATAAATGAGTTTTTTCCTTTATAACTTTGAATTATGGAGCAGCTTTGAATGGTAGAAGTTTGAAGTTTGGTACTTGAAAGTAAATAACATCTTTCGTTAGAATATGTCGTTTTTTCGATTATATCACCCGAACTAATAATTGTAACTTTTTCAAAATATTATACGTAGATAAACAAACAATAAAACAATGGTTTCTGAAAATTTCACTTCTTTATAAGTATTATTTTAGAAAATACAGAGTGTCAAACTTTTTTTCGACTTGAATATATTCCACCTCGTATATTTCCTTTAATACGTTCCGTAGCACATTGTTGATTTTTTTTCATGTAGATACATCATTTAAGAGACCTCGTATAAAATTTCAGCTTTTTATTTACCATACTTTAGTCCGTATGAATTTTGAAGTCTAGTTTTTAAAAGCAAATAACATCGATGTTAGAATATGTCGTTTTTTCGATCATATCACCCGAACTAATGATTAAAACTTTTTCAAAATGTTCTCCAAAGATAAACAAACAATAAAACTATAATCTCTGAAAATTTCATTTCCATAGAAGTATTATTTTAGAAAATACAGAGTGTCAAACTTTTTTTCGACCTAAATATATTCCACCTCGTATATTTCCCTTAATACGTTCCGTAGCACATTGTTGATTTTTTTTCATGTAGATACATCATTTAAGAGACCTCGTATAAAATTTCAGCTTTCTATTTACCATATTTTAGTCTGTATGAATTTTGAAGTCTAGTATTTAAAAGCAAATAACATCGATCGTTAGAATATGTCGTTTTTTCGATCATATCACCCGAACTAATAATTAAAACTTTTTCAAAATGTTATCCGTAGATAAACAAACAATAAAACTGTAGTTTCTGAAAAATTCACTTCCTTAGAAGTATTATTATAGAAAATACAGAGTGTCAAACTTTTTTTCGACTTAAATATATTCCAGATCAAATATTTCCCTTAATACGTTCAGTAGCACATTGTTGATTTTTTTTCAAATAGATACATCATTTAAGAGACCTCGTATAAAATTTGAGCTTTCTATTTATCATATTTTAGTCTGTATGAATTTTGAAATCTAGTTCTTAAAAGCAAATAATATCGATCGTTAGAATATGTCGTTTTTTCGATCATATCACCCGAACTAATGATTAAAACTTTTTCAAAATGTTCTCCAAAGATAAACAAACAATAAAACTATAATCTCTGAAAATTTCATTTCCATAGAAGTATTATTTTAGAAAATACAGAGTGTCAAACTTTTTTTCGACTTAAATATATTCCACCTCGTATATTTCCCTTAATACGTTCCGTAGCACGTTGTTGATTTTTTTTCAGGTAGATACATTATTTAAGATACCTCGTATAAAATTTGAGCTTTCTATTTATCATATTTTAGTCTGTATGAATTTTGAAGTCTAGTTCTTAAAAGCAAATAACATCGATCGTTAGAATATGTCGTTTTTTCGATCATATCACCCGAACTAATAATTAAAACTTTTTCAAAATGTTCTCCAAAGATAAACAAACAATAAAACAATAGTTTTTGAAAATGTCACTTCCTTATAAATATTATTTTAGAAAACATATTTCTATCAATGAGAATCACGCAAAAAGGGTTGAAAACGTCATCGAAAATTAATCAATAAATTTTTTTCATTACAACTTCGAATTATAGAGCAAATTTGAATGATAGAGCGAGAAAATTCAACATTTTTCATAATATCAATTAATTTAATTCGAATATCGACCTGACGGTGTGTAACTAGCTTTAGTTTACGACGTTTTTTTAAGGTTGTGACTCATTCGCAAATTGTGTTAACAAATAACACGTGCTAATAACAATTCGCACATCAAAATGAATCATAAAGAATTAATTGGTATTGCAGAAGGAAATAAAAATATATTTGCTTATTATACGACTATTTTTTCTCTATTATTCGAAAATTTATTAATTATATCGATTCGAAAATAACAAAACAAATCGCCGGCATTTTTTGGCGACGAATCTAAATATTTTGGCTGTCGTCTTGGAGTCGGCCTTGACTTTGACTTCCAAGCGCATTTATTCCTGTATTTAGTTCCTAATGGAACGTATCTTTTTATTTAACCTCGTATTCAAACTTCAGTTTATTCTAAATGAAAAAATCTTTGATGGAATTTGTTGTAGCGAAGATTCGAGTTAAATTTACAACAGCGCCAGTGAAAGTTGTATCTCGAAGGCGCGTGGCACGACTTGCAAATTGAATAAAATTACAATTAATTTCCTTAAATGAGATTTCACTTTTTTATTGTAACGATATGAATATATGTGTGTGTGTGTGTGTATATATCTGAATATCCTCGATTTGCATACAATCGGTACAATAACTAAAAATTAATGAAGCGATTTGGAAGAGAGAGGACCTTGATCTGAAAACCTAAGAGAAAATAACCTAAAAACCTTATAGATTCTAAGAGTGTACGAGGATTGTTCCAAAAGTACTAGACTTGATTTAGAGATGGTGGTAGTTTATATTCCACCTCGTATATTTCCCTTAATACGTTCCGTAGCACGTTGTTGATTTTTTTTCAGGTAGATACATCATTTGAGACACCTCGTATAAAATTTGAGCTTTCTATTTATCATATTTTAGTCTGTATGAATTTTGAAGTCTAGTTCTTAAAAGCAAATAACATCGACGTTAGAATATGTCGTTTTTTCGATCATATCACCCGAACTAATAATTAAAACTTTTTCAAAATGTTATCCGTAGATAAACAAACAATAAAACTATAATCTCTGAAAATTTCATTTCCATAGAAGTATTATTATAGAAAATACAGAGTGTCAAATTTTTTTTCGACCTAAATATATTCCACCTCGTATATTACCCTCCATACGTTCCGTAGCACATTGTTGATTTTTTTTCAGGTAGGTACATCATTTAAGACACCTCGTATAAAATTTGAGCTTCCTATTTACCATATTTTAGTCTGTATGAATTTTGAAGTCTAGTTCTTAAAAGCAAATAACATCGACGTTAGAATATGTCGTTTTTTCGATCATATCACCCGAACTAATAATTAAAACTTTTTCAAAATGTTATCCGTAGATAAACAAACAATAAAACTATAATCTCCGAAAATTTCATTTCCATAGAAGTATTATTTTAGAAAATACAGAGTATCAAACTTTTTTTCGACCTAAATATATTCCACCTCGTATATTTCCTTTAATACGTTCCGTAGCACGTTGTTGATTTTTTTTCAGGTAGATACATCATTTAAGATACCTCGTATAAAATTTCAGCTTTCTATTTACCATATATTAGTCTGTATGAATTTTGAAGTCTGGTACTTAAAAGCAAATAACATCGATTGTTAGAATATGTCACTTTTTCGATTATATCACCCGAACTAATGATTAAAACTTTTTCAAAATGTTATTTGTAGATAAACAAACAATGAAACAATAGTTTCTGAAAATTTCACTGCCTTATAAGTATTATTATAGAAAATACAGAGTGTCAAATTTTTTTTCGACCTAAATATATTCCACCTCGTATATTACCCTCCATACGTTCCGTAGCACATTGTTGATTTTTTTTCAGGTAGGTACATCATTTAAGACACCTTGTATAAAATTTCAGCTTTCTATTTACCATATTTTAGTCTGTATGAATTTTGAAGTCTGGTACTTAAAAGCAAATAACATCTTTCGTTAGAATATGTCACTTTTTCGATTATATCACCCGAACTAATGATTAAAACTTTTTCAAAATGTTATTTGTAGATAAACAAACAATGAAACAATAGTTTCTGAAAATTTCACTGCCTTATAAGTATTATTATAGAAAATACAGAGTGTCAAATTTTTTTTCGACCTAAATATATTCCACCTCGTATATTACCCTCCATACGTTCCGTAGCACATTGTTGATTTTTTTTCAGGTAGATACATCATTTGAGACACCTCGTATAAAATTTGAGCTTTCTATTTACCATATTTTAGTCTGTATGAATTTTGAAGTCTGGTACTTAAAAGCAAATAACATCTTTCGTTAGAAGATGTCACTTTTTCGATTATATCATCCGAACTAATAATTAAAACTTTTCCAAAATGTTATCCGTACATAAACAAACAATAAAACAATAGTTTCTGAAAAATTTATTTCCTTAGAAGTATTATTTTAGAAATTACAGGGTGTCAAACTTTTTTTCGACCTAAATATATTCCACCTCGTATATTTCCTTTAATACGTTCCGTAGCACGTTGTTGATTTTTTTTCAGGTAGATACATTATTTAAGACACCTCGTATAAAATATGAGCTTTCTATTCACAATATTTTAGTCTGTATGAATTTTGAAGTGTACTTCTTAAAAGCAAATAACATCGTTCGTTAAAATGTCACGTTTTCGATCATATCACCCGAACTAATAGTTAAAACTTTTTGAAAATGTTGTCCGTAGATAAACAAACAATAAAACTATAATCTCTGAAAATTTCATTTCCATAGAAGTATTATTTTAGAAAATACAGAGTGTCAAACTTTTTTTCGACCTAAATATATTCCACCTCGTATATTTCCTTTAATACGTTCCGTAGCACGTTGTTGATTTTTTTTCAGGTAGATACATCATTTAAGATACCTCGTATAAAATTTCAGCTTTCTATTTACCATATATTAGTCTGTATGAATTTTGAAGTCTGGTACTTAAAAGCAAATAACATCGATTGTTAGAATATGTCACTTTTTCGATTATATCACCCGAACTAATGATTAAAACTTTTTCAAAATGTTATTTGTAGATAAACAAACAATGAAACAATAGTTTCTGAAAATTTCACTGCCTTATAAGTATTATTATAGAAAATACAGAGTGTCAAATTTTTTTTCGACCTAAATATATTCCACCTCGTATATTACCCTCCATACGTTCCGTAGCACATTGTTGATTTTTTTTCAGGTAGGTACATCATTTAAGACACCTTGTATAAAATTTCAGCTTTCTATTTACCATATTTTAGTCTGTATGAATTTTGAAGTCTGGTACTTAAAAGCAAATAACATCTTTCGTTAGAATATGTCACTTTTTCGATTATATCACCCGAACTAATGATTAAAACTTTTTCAAAATGTTATTTGTAGATAAACAAACAATGAAACAATAGTTTCTGAAAATTTCACTGCCTTATAAGTATTATTATAGAAAATACAGAGTGTCAAATTTTTTTTCGACCTAAATATATTCCACCTCGTATATTACCCTCCATACGTTCCGTAGCACATTGTTGATTTTTTTTCAGGTAGATACATCATTTGAGACACCTCGTATAAAATTTGAGCTTTCTATTTACCATATTTTAGTCTGTATGAATTTTGAAGTCTGGTACTTAAAAGCAAATAACATCTTTCGTTAGAAGATGTCACTTTTTCGATTATATCATCCGAACTAATAATTAAAACTTTTCCAAAATGTTATCCGTACATAAACAAACAATAAAACAATAGTTTCTGAAAAATTTATTTCCTTAGAAGTATTATTTTAGAAATTACAGGGTGTCAAACTTTTTTTCGACCTAAATATATTCCACCTCGTATATTTCCTTTAATACGTTCCGTAGCACGTTGTTGATTTTTTTTCAGGTAGATACATTATTTAAGACACCTCGTATAAAATATGAGCTTTCTATTCACAATATTTTAGTCTGTATGAATTTTGAAGTGTACTTCTTAAAAGCAAATAACATCGTTCGTTAAAATGTCACGTTTTCGATCATATCACCCGAACTAATAGTTAAAACTTTTTGAAAATGTTGTCCGTAGATAAACAAACAATAAAACTATAATCTCTGAAAATTTCATTTCCATAGAAGTATTATTTTAGAAAATACAGAGTGTCAAACTTTTTTTCGACCTAAATATATTCCACCTCGTATATTTCCCTTAATACGTTCCGTAGCACATTGTTGATTTTTTTTCATGTAGATACATCATTTAAGAGACCTCGTATAAAATTTCAGCTTTCTATTTACCATATTTTAGTCTGTATGAATTTTGGAGTTCCCCTCTGATATAATCTCTTGCTGGAATACCAATTTTTCACATTTATCACCCGAACTATCGATAATAAAATGTCGTCTGTAGATGATGATCTATTTTCAAAAATTTTCAGTTATATTTGTCCTCGTTTTGGTACTAATTACGTTAATCTTGGAACATTGTTTTCTATCACAAGGACGTGAACTAAAAATATGTAAAACTAATAAAAAAAAAAATGTTTATACGATAAGCATATAATTCATTAAACACGTCCGAAATTATTATGTTACGGGCCCCATTTCAACAATCATAACACCATTAACACGAAGGTCGAAAAAGTAATGAATTAATTGTTTCATGGAAACGAATTTTTATTTTTATCTATAGTTGCGAAGGGACGTAAATAAATATTAATCACGATAAACTAACCTCAAATTTAATGAAAACAAGTCTCGCCATCGACTACTTGACACACATGAATCACTTCCTTGTTAGATTTTTGTTTTACATTGAAACAATTAGTGCAATTAAAGTCATTTTAATGAAAAAGGTCCAACGCTGATGTGAATATGTCAAATGTCATCATATAGTTTGACATTTTTAATGGCGGACGTACTCGGAACGTGTTGTCATACGAGGGGTATTTGGTATCTTGGTTAAAAAATGGAATTGAATCACGAACAATTTCTGAATGATACACCAGGATTTGTTTACCAGATGTATTCGAAAAAAATCAGGGAAACCGACGAATCATTTTCTATAATGATAATGCGAGCCAAAATATATTAAAAGTTATTTCGCTCGTATCACCCGTACTATTTCTCATAGTTTTTCGAACGCCTCGTTTTTTTATAGTCGAATAATTAATTTGTAGCTCCCCTCAATTGTATTTTGAATAATACAGGGTGTGAAAATTGTACGTCTTTGTTTTTCTATTTTCGTTACATCCTATTACCCCTTCAATATTTCCCTTAATAGATAACATGCACCATTTTGGATTTTTTTCCATATAGATACACCCTTTATAAATGCCTATCCAAAATTTGAGCTTTATATATGTGATATTTTATACTGTGTGATTTTTTAAATGAAACTTTAAGTTTATATTTGGCATTTTGCTATTTTGCATTTATCACCCGTACTATTCATTATTTTTTTGTAAATAGATCATGTATAAAAAAGTAATTGATGGAGCTATAGCTACTTACAACATTCGTTTTTGTATATCTAATTTCTTAGAAAATACAGGGTGTAATATTAGTACGTATTTTTTGGAATCCTTTTTTCTATACCCCTTTTTACCCCTCCAATATTTTCTTTACTAGTCATCATGCGTCATTGCCGATTTTTTTCCATATAGATACATCCTATAAAAATACATATCCAAAATTTGAGCTTTATATATGTGATATTTTCCACTGTGTGATTTTTGAAATGAAACTTGTACGATTATATTTGGCATTTTGCTATTTTGCATATATCACCCGTACTATTCATTATTTTTTTGTAAATAGATTATCTATAAAAAAGTAATTGATGGAGCTATAGCTACTTACAACATTCGTTTTTGTATATCTAATTTCTTAGAAAATACAGGGTGTAATATTAGTACGTATTTTTTGGAATCCTTTTTTCTATACCCCTTTTTACCCCTCCAATATTTTCTTTACTAGTCATCATGCGTCATTGCCGATTTTTTTCCATATAGATACATCCTTTAAAAATACCTATCCAAAATTTGAGCTTTATATATGTGATATTTTATACTGTGTGATTTTTTAAATGAAACTTTACGTTTATATTTGGCATTTCGCTATTTTGCATATATCACCCGTACTATTCATTATTTTTTTGTAAATAGATTATCTATAAAAAAGTAATTGATGGAGCTATAGCTACTTACAACATTCGTTTTTGTATATCTAATTTCTTAGAAAATACAGGGTGTAATATTAGTACGTATTTTTTGGAATCCTTTTTTCTATACCCCTTTTTACCCCTCCAATATTTTCTTTACTAGTCATCATGCGTCATTGCCGATTTTTTTCCATATAGATACATCCTTTAAAAATACTTATCCAAAATTGGAGCTTTATATATGTGATATTTTATACTGTGTGATTTTTTAAATGAAACTTTACGTTTATATTTGGCATTTCGCTATTTTGCATATATCACCCGTACTATTCATTATTTTTTTGTAAATAGATCATGTATAAAAAAGTAATTGATGGAGCTATAGCTACTTACAACATTCGTTTTTGTATATCTAATTTCTTAGAAAATACAGGGTGTAATATTAGTACGTATTTTTTGGAATCCTTTTTTCTATACCCCTTTTTACCCCTCCAATATTTTCTTTACTAGTCATCATGCGTCATTGCCGATTTTTTTCCATATAGATACATCCTTTAAAAATACCTATCCAAAATTGGAGCTTTATATATGTGATATTTTCCACTGTGTGATTTTTGAAACGAAACTTGTACGATTATATTTGGCATTTTGCTATTTTGCATATATCACCCGTACTATTCATTATTTTTTTGTAAATAGATTATCTATAAAAAAGTAATTGATGGAGCTATAGCTACTTACAACATTCGTTTTTGTATATCTAATTTCTTAGAAAATACAGGGTGTAATATTAGTACGTATTTTTTGGAATCCTTTTTTCTATACCCCTTTTTACCCCTCCAATATTTTCTTTACTAGTCATCATGCGTCATTGCCGATTTTTTTCCATATAGATACATCCTTTAAAAATACCTATCCAAAATTGGAGCTTTATATATGTGATATTTTCCACTGTGTGATTTTTGAAACGAAACTTGTACGATTATATTTGGCATTTTGCTATTTTGCATATATCACCCGTACTATTCATTATTTTTTTGTAAATAGATTATCTATAAAAAAGTAATTGATGGAGCTATAGCTACTTACAACATTCGTTTTTGTATATCTAATTTCTTAGAAAATACAGGGTGTAATATTAGTACGTATTTTTTGGAATCCTTTTTTCTATACCCCTTTTTACCCCTCCAATATTTTCTTTACTAGTCATCATGCGTCATTGCCGATTTTTTTCCATATAGATACATCCTTTAAAAATACCTATCCAAAATTGGAGCTTTATATATGTGATATTTTCCACTGTGTGATTTTTGAAACGAAACTTGTACGATTATATTTGGCATTTTGCTATTTTGCATATATCACCCGTACTATTCATTATTTTTTTGTAAATAGATTATCTATAAAAAAGTAATTGATGGAGCTATAGCTACTTACAACATTCGTTTTTGTATATCTAATTTCTTAGAAAATACAGGGTGTAATATTAGTACGTATTTTTTGGAATCCTTTTTTCTATACCCCTTTTTACCCCTCCAATATTTTCTTTACTAGTCATCATGCGTCATTGCCGATTTTTTTCCATATAGATACATCCTTTAAAAATACCTATCCAATATTTGAGCTTTATATATGTGATATTTTATACTGTGTGATTTTTTAAATGAAACTTTACGTTTATATTTGGCATTTCGCTATTTTGCATATATCACCCGTACTATTCATTATTTTTTTGTAAATAGATTATCTATAAAAAAGTAATTGATGGAGCTATAGCTACTTACAACATTCGTTTTTGTATATCTAATTTCTTAGAAAATACAGGGTGTAATATTAGTACGTATTTTTTGGAATCCTTTTTTCTATACCCCTTTTTACCCCTCCAATATTTTCTTTACTAGTCATCATGCGTCATTGCCGATTTTTTTCCATATAGATACATCCTTTAAAAATACCTATCCAAAATTGGAGCTTTATATATGTGATATTTTCCACTGTGTGATTTTTGAAACGAAACTTGTACGATTATATTTGGCATTTTGCTATTTTGCATATATCACCCGTACTATTCATTATTTTTTTGTAAATAGATTATCTATAAAAAAGTAATTGATGGAGCTATAGCTACTTTCAACATTCGTTTTTGTATATCTAATTTCTTAGAAAATACAGGGTGTAATATTAGTACGTATTTTTTGGAATCCTTTTTTCTATACCCCTTTTTACCCCTCCAATATTTTCTTTACTAGTCATCATGCGTCATTGCCGATTTTTTTCCATATAGATACATCCTTTAAAAATACCTATCCAATATTTGAGCTTTATATATGTGATATTTTATACTGTGTGATTTTTTAAATGAAACTTTACGTTTATATTTGGCATTTCGCTATTTTGCATATATCACCCGTACTATTCATTATTTTTTTGTAAATAGATTATCTATAAAAAAGTAATTGATGGAGCTATAGCTACTTACAACATTCGTTTTTGTATATCTAATTTCTTAGAAAATACAGGGTGTAATATTAGTACGTATTTTTTGTAATCCTTTTTTCTATACCCCTTTTTACCCCTCCAATATTTTCTTTACTAGTCATCATGCGTCATTGCCGATTTTTTTCCATATAGATACATCCTTTAAAAATACCTATCCAAAATTGGAGCTTTATATATGTGATATTTTCCACTGTGTGATTTTTGAAATGAAACTTGTACGATTATATTTGGCATTTTGCTATTTTGCATATATCACCCGTACTATTCATTATTTTTTTGTAAATAGATTATCTATAAAAAAGTAATTGATGGAGCTATAGCTACTTACAACATTCGTTTTTGTATATCTAATTTCTTAGAAAATACAGGGTGTAATATTAGTACGTATTTTTTGGAATCCTTTTTTCTATACCCCTTTTTACCCCTCCAATATTTTCTTTACTAGTCATCATGCGTCATTGCCGATTTTTTTCCATATAGATACATCCTTTAAAAATACCTATCCAAAATTGGAGCTTTATATATGTGATATTTTCCACTGTGTGATTTTTGAAACGAAACTTGTACGATTATATTTGGCATTTTGCTATTTTGCATATATCACCCGTACTATTCATTATTTTTTTGTAAATAGATCATGTATAAAAAAGTAATTGATGGAGCTATAGCTACTTACAACATTCGTTTTTGTATATCTAATTTCTTAGAAAATACAGGGTGTAATATTAGTACGTATTTTTTGGAATCCTTTTTTCTATACCCCTTTTTACCCCTCCAATATTTTCTTTACTAGTCATCATGCGTCATTGCCGATTTTTTTCCATATAGATACATCCTTTAAAAATACCTATCCAAAATTGGAGCTTTATATATGTGATATTTTCCACTGTGTGATTTTTGAAACGAAACTTGTACGATTATATTTGACATTTTGTTATTTTGCATAAATCACCCGAACTATTTTTTTGTTTGTAAAAAAACTATATAAAAAAATTGTATAGATTCTTCTAATTTAAAAATTTTTTATAAAACGAGATGTTAAAGTGTATATTTAAATTCTTAAAGGTACCCACTGAATATTTATTTTCATAATTAACTCCCTGACTATTTATTAATATTTTTTTATTTATATTATATATAAATTTTTAATTTTTTTATGCTACCATTCATATTATTTTGATTTTTCACCTAATTAATTATCGTTCTATTTTTTTATTATTCCGTTATTCCAGTTGTTTAACGATAACTTTTGTTTGGGAATTTTCGAGGAAAGGATCATACAGGGTGTAGAACTAAAACAAATATTAATATCACCAAGACATGTTTATTCTGTCGGCCACAACAAGCTCCCGATTTACAACAAAAAAATACAAATTTTTGATACAGTAAAATTACAATAAAATAACAATTATCGGAATCGTATTTGTAAAAAAAAAAATATTTTCAACCCCCCAAAATCCTCTCCGAATTTCTAAATAAATAATTTAATTTTTTTTAAACATTTTAAATAACAAATATTTTTTTTAAACATACATAATATATAAAAAAATTAAAAAATAAATAAAGGGATCGGAAAAAAAATTTTTTTTCCCAAATATGAATCCAATAAAAGGTTCAGGTTAAAATCAGGCGGGGACAGAATTGCACATCCTATCGGCGATCGGGGGGACAAACATGGGAGGTGCAATACAGGTGAGTTGGCCCCTCAATAAAAATAAATGATCGGCCATAGTACGATGGGACGCATCGCATACCCCCCTCAGTCTCACGATTCCCCCCGAAACGCCATCAATTAATTTTAAAAATGGTATGAAACGATGGTGATACAAACAGAGGTTGAGATGATTAACGATTATGAGAGTCTCTCTTTTTTTTTACTATACAAACTGAGATACGCAAAAACACAAACTTATATCCATAAATATAGGGGGGGGGGGTTATACGAAAAAACCGGAATACAATCCGGATTGATCGCCCGCCCCCGGATTTATCACATAAACAATTTAAACAAATAACTTATTTAATAATAGGATTTATTTAGGGTGCTTGATGCCAATTTAATCTTTATTTTTATTATTTTTTTTTTTTCATTTTCACGGAACTAATCAAATTAGTGACCTTAACTACAGGGAAATCAGTATAGAGCGTATTTTGTAATTTTTTTAAATTTTTTGGTCCGCTATGTACACAAAGAAAAATATTCGTTCTATACTGATGATGACGGCGGGAGTCGCCGAAACGGGGGGATTTCCCTACTAAAACACTACAACATGAGGGGCACACATCAACATACATTATACATATATGAACAGCAACCGGAAAATAAAATATTATACGGGGTGAATTAGAATTAGAAAAGTAGATCGTCGTTTTAATTTTTTTTTTTTGGTATTAGAAATTTTTTTTTCTGTATTTATTTATAAAATACGAGGTAATAATTGGTTTGATGAATTTCCACTTATATTATTTTTGAAAAATTTCGAAATTACACTAATTATATTGTAGAAACACCCTGTATATTACATGTCCCCCAATTTTTTTTTAATACAGTGTGATTCAATTTGAATCAATATATACTTTAAGGGGTCGTTTTAAATTTTTTTTACGTGTCAATAGATAGATTTTTTTTATTTTTTTTTAAATTTAATTATATTTTAGACTATGATTTTTCGAAATACAAATTTTAATTTTTTATTTATTATTTTACTATTTTGCACATCTCCCGGACTATTATTCATTTCTTTTATTATTTGGTATTTCATCGAAAAATTTTTTCTTCATATTTCAATTTAAAAATTTGAAAAATTATAAAAAATACTGTAAATGGATTTTTTCTCATTTTTGATTAAATTTTGATGCTTTTTTTCATTAATTTTATATTTTTTAACGAGTTTTATGTATTTTTCGAAATTTTTTTATATTTTTTTTGGAAAGTGATTTATTTTCAATTGTTGCGAAATTGAAAAAAAAATTGATGAAAATTTGTTCAAATTATTTGGAAAATATTTAATCTAAAAAAAATAGAAAAAATATTGAGTATCTAGTGTTTGGACAAATATTATATAAAAAATAACTTATTATTAATATTTAATAAATAGAAAATGTTTGTCTCCATTTTAAAAATTATTTATTTGGAAAAAATTATTTTTTTTGTTATGAGATTTCAAAAAGAAAATATATTTATAGTTTCAATTACTTATTTTAAAAATTTTAATATAAAAAAATATTAAAAAATAAAAATTATTTTTAAAATAAAGTTATTTTTAAAAAAAATCTAATTTAATATAGTTTTTAACTAAATTATATATTTTTTCGGAAGGACATTATTTCAAAAATATTAATATAAAAAAAATACCAGAAAAAAATGAAAATATGGAGAAAAATTCAATAATTATCTAGACAAAAAGTTATTACCTCTATATACAGGGTGATCTTAAGGACGTATATACGGAAATATAAATCAATAAGGGTAAAAAAACATTTTTTCGAAAAAAAAATTGTTTTGTTGAGGCGAAATTTAGAAAAAAATTTTGAAAAATGTATTTTATGTTCAAATTATTTGAAAAAATTATTTAAAAAAAAATTACGAAAAATAAATAATTTTTTTCTTATTTTTAATTTTAATAATTTATTTCAACATTTTCATTTTCGCCCAATATCAATTCTTGAAAAATATGAAAAAATTACGAAAAATATGTTTGAATTATTTCAAAAATATTTGTACAAAAAAAATACCAAAAAATAATAAAAATGTAACAAAAATTTTAAAAAATTCAATAATTATCTAGACAAAAAGTTATTACCTCTATATACAGGGTGATCTTAAGGACGTATATACGGAAATATAAATCAATAACCGTAAAAAAAACGTTTTTTCCAAAAAAAAAATTTAGGAAAACGTATTTTATGTTCAAATTATTTGAAAAAATGATTTAAAAAAAATTACGAAGAATAAATAATTTTTTTCTTATTTTTAATTTTAATAATTTATTTCAACATTTTCATTTTCGCCCAATATCAATTCTTGAAAAATATGAAAAAATTACGAAAAATATGTTTGAATTATTTCAAAAATATTTGTACAAAAAAAATACCAAAAAATAATAAAAATGTAACAAAAATTTTAAAAAATTCAATAATTATCTAGACAAAAAGTTATTACCTCTATATACAGGGTGATCTTAAGGACGTATATACGGAAATATAAATCAATAAGGGTAAAAAAACATTTTTTCGAAAAAAAAATTGTTTTGTTGAGGCGAAATTTAGAAAAAAATTTTGAAAAATGTATTTTATGTTCAAATTATTTGAAAAAATTATTTAAAAAAAAATTACGAAAAATAAATAATTTTTTTCTTATTTTTAATTTTAATAATTTATTTCAACATTTTCATTTTCGCCCAATATCAATTCTTGAAAAATATGAAAAAATTACGAAAAATATGTTTGAATTATTTCAAAAATATTTGTACAAAAAAAATACCAAAAAATAATAAAAATGTAACAAAAATTTTAAAAAATTCAATAATTATCTAGACAAAAAGTTATTACCTCTATATACAGGGTGATCTTAAGGACGTATATACGGAAATATAAATCAATAACCGTAAAAAAAACGTTTTTTCCAAAAAAAAAATTTAGGAAAACGTATTTTATGTTCAAATTATTTGAAAAAATGATTTAAAAAAAATTACGAAGAATAAATAATTTTTTTCTTATTTTTAATTTTAATAATTTATTTCAACATTTTCATTTTCGCCCAATTTCAATTCTTGAAAAATTTGAAAAAATTACGAAAAATATGTTTGAATTATTTTAAAAATATTTGTACAAAAAAATACCAAAAAATAATAAAAATGTAACAGAAATTTTAAAAAATTCAATAATTAGCTAGACAAAAAGTTATTACCTCTATATACAGGGTGATCTTAAGGACGTATATACGGAAATATAAATCAATAACCGTAAAAAAAACGTTTTTTCCAAAAAAAAAATTTAGGAAAACGTATTTTATGTTCAAATTATTTGAAAAAATGATTTAAAAAAAATTACGAAAAATAAATAATTTTTTTCTTATTTTTAATTTTAATAATCTATTTCAACATTTTCATTTTCGCCCAATATCAATTCTTGAAAAATTTGAAAAAATTACGAAAAATATGTTTGAATTGTTTTAAAAATATTTGTACAAAAAAATACCAAAAAATAATAAAAATGTAACAGAAATTTTAAAAAATTCAATAATTAGCTAGACAAAAAGTTATTACCTCTATATACAGGGTGATCTTAAGGACGTATATACGGAAATATAAATCAATAAGGGTAAAAAAACATTTTTTCGAAAAAAAAATTGTTTTGTTGAGGCGAAATTTAGAAAAAATTTTGAAAAATGTATTTTATGTTCAAATTATTTAAAAAAATTATTTAAAAAAAAATTACGAAAAATAAATAATTTTTTTCTTATTTTTGAATGTTTGAATTATTTCAAAAATATTTGTGCAAAAAAAATACCAAAAAATAATAAAAATCGAACAAAAATTTTAAAAAATTATTTAAACCAAAATTATTACCTCTATATACAGGGCGATTTCGAATAAAACGAACAGAATATCTTGAAGAAACCGTCTCCTATATATATAGAAAAATTTTCGAAAAATACCACCGAATCGATCTACTGTTCCCCCAATTCCCCGTGTATAAATCGAAAAAATTAAAAAAAAAAAAAAAAAGAAAGAAAGAGAAAATTTTCCCGAAAACTGTTTTTCTTTTCAACCGTACGTCGACATACATTTTTTTTTTTTACATAGTAGGGTTATGAATATACAGACAAATCATTTGGTTTGTATTTTTTGTTTTTTATATCTCCAAATAAGATCAAAAGTGGCATCTAAAAAGTCCGACGCAACAACAATCCCTTTTTATATTTTTTGCACTCCACTTTGTACTAAATCTCGCGCAGGCAGCTTCGACAATGTCAATTTACACCTCCAAAGTGACCACCTCCCGCGGCGACGGCGATTTCTTCGACAGATTCAACGGTTGTTGAGGATCCGCTATATCCACCTGCAGCTCCACCATCTTCGGAGACCTCGACGGCGCCGGCGAAGTCGAATGCGGCGATTGCAAATACAACCTGTTATAATCCTGCGTATTAGACGGCTGCGGAGGCGGCGGCGGCGGCGGCGGCGTTTGCATCTGATTCTGCCGCGCCGTCGTCGTTATGACGCTGGTGGAGGCCGCCCACAACAAGGAACCGTTGGAAGTTTTGTAAGGACAGGCCGTCGGCGCCGCCGTCACCATCGGCGAATTCCCCTCGCCGCCTCTCATTATAAAACTGTGTATAACTTCGGTTCTTTTTATCTGTTCGGCCGTCATCCTCGGACCTTCCATCAAAGATTTGGCCAACATCGAATGCGAACTGGACAGACTGGATGGCGGGTTGGAAACGGCGGTCGATTGCTTTTGGGGGGACGTCGTTGGGACGACGACGACGACCGGTTCCGCTTCGGCGGAATCCTTATTCCTCAAAGCTCGAAATTTCTTATGGGGTTTGTAGGCTTCGTCCATCAGGGAATTCGTATCGTACAAAGGAGGCGCTTGCAGGACTCGTTTCAACACCGGCATATCTTCCACGATGTGATGATCGTCCATCGAAGATCTCGGACTCGAACAGACCGACGTCGGTTTTTCCATTTTTTCCGTGCCGGATTCGATGCCCGAATCGCTGGGCGAATCCAATTTCCTGAATCGAGGATTGTGCGAAGACGGTCGGGATACCGGAGTTATCGTTATGCCGTTGTGTATCAAATGGGAGGTGGCGGCCAATTCGTCTTCTCCCGATGACGTCGAACCGGAATTGGCGCGATGTCTGTGCGGGCAAACGACGCCTCCCGATAACGTAGCCGCTAATAGAGGAGTGTTGGTTATATTCTGATGTTGATGTTGATGTTGATGTTGAAGATGTTGATGGTGATGGTGATGATGTTGGAGATGATGGTAATCGTGGATTTCCGACGAACACATCGATTCGGTACTACTGACCGAACCCAGAGGAGATTTAGCTTCGTCCATCGTTATATCCGATGAAGAAGACCACGAAGACGCCGCCGGACTTTTACTACTATTATTCTCTTCTTCTATTTGTCCAACGTTCCAAGCGTTTTGTTGTTGTTGTTGTTGTTGTTGTTGCATCATCTGTTGTTGTTCGGTCATTTTGAAGGCGAGCAATTTTTCCGAATGCAAAGTATTCAACGTACGCAGATCCGGTATTTTTTTCATCAATTCCTCCATGACGTGTTGTTGGGAATGGTGGTTTTGCGCCACCACCATTTGCAACGAGGATTTTAATTTGTTGTGCATTTTTTCGATTAATTCGGTATTTCTGAGACCGGGTCGATCGGCCGCTATAACCACCACCGAACAAAACAGTCCGATTTCCGCGTCGGATAATCGAAGGGAATTCATTCTATCGGCGAAATCGAACATACTGTCCATGAGGAATCGGGCGTTCGAACTATTGTGAATCGAATCGCGTTTCAACACTTGTCCGTTCAAACATATCATACTGGCCGTTTGGGAATCGAACATACACGCGAGTCGCACTAAAAGCACTTCGAATACTCCCGCTTTCAATAAAGTAACTTGATCGTCTTGAGCTAATAGAGTAAAACCCGGTATACGTTTCGCGAATTCCACAACGCCTCTTATCGCCGGTGAAAATCTTTTCGAGAAATCCTGCAGCATCTCCTGTTGTCCCGTTAACGGTTGCGGATTCGGGTTCAACGGACACGCCTGCGAACAAAAATTAACAATTATTGTTAACAACTCGTCCACGACATAGACCGTCAAGCCGGTTTTCCGTCTCTTTATCATCGAAAACTTCCGAATTTGACTACTACTTATATTCGGAAACCTTTTTTTGTTTATTTACTTTTTAGAAACATTCGAGAAATTTCTTACTACTATAAATACGTTCTTGTTTAACAACGAAAAAAGTCGGGAAATACGAGATTTCATTTCGTCCACGACATAGACCGTCAAGCCGGTTTTCCGTCTCTTTATCATCGAAAACTTCCGAATTTGACTACTAATACTACTCGGAAACCTTTTTTTGTTTATTTACTTTTTAGAAACATTCGAGAAATTTCTTACTACTATAAATACGTTCTTGTTTAACAACGAAAAAAGTCGGGAAATACGAGATTTCATTTCGTCCACGACATAGACCGTCAAGCCGGTTTTCCGTCTCTTTATCATCGAAAACTTCCGAATTTGACTACTACTTATATTCGGAAACCTTTTTTTGGTTATTTACTTTTTAGAAACATTCGAGAAATTTCTTACTACTATAAATACGTTCTTGTTTAACAACGAAAAAAGTCGGTAAATACGAGATTTCATTTCGTCCACGACATAGACCGTCAAGCCGGTTTTCCGTCTCTTTATCATCGAAAACTTCCGAATTTGACTACTACTTATATTCGGAAACCTTTTTTTGGTTATTTACTTTTTAGAAACATTCGAGAAATTTCTTACTACTATAAATACGTTCTTGTTTAACAACGAAAAAAGTCGGTAAATACGAGATTTCATTTCGTCCACGACATAGACCGTCAAGCCGGTTTTCCGTCTCTTTATCATCGAAAACTTCCGAATTTGACTACTACTTATATTCGGAAACCTTTTTTTGGTTATTTACTTTTTAGAAACATTCGAGAAATTTCTTACTACTATAAATACGTTCTTGTTTAACAACGAAAAAAGTCGGTAAATACGAGATTTCATTTCGTCCACGACATAGACCGTCAAGCCGGTTTTCCGTCTCTTTATCATCGAAAACTTCCGAATTTGACTACTACTTATATTCGGAAACCTTTTTTTGGTTATTTACTTTTTAGAAACATTCGAGAAATTTCTTACTACTATAAATACGTTCTTGTTTAACAACGAAAAAAGTCGGGAAATACGAGATTTCATTTCGTCCACGACATAGACCGTCAAGCCGGTTTTCCGTCTCTTTATCATCGAAAACTTCCGAATTTGACTACTACTTATATTCGGAAACCTTTTTTTGGTTATTTACTTTTTAGAAACATTCGAGAAATTTCTTACTACTATAAATACGTTCTTGTTTAACAACGAAAAAAGTCGGGAAATACGAGATTTCATTTCGTCCACGACATAGACCGTCAAGCCGGTTTTCCGTCTCTTTATCATCGAAAACTTCCGAATTTGACTACTACTTATATTCGGAAACCTTTTTTTGGTTATTTACTTTTTAGAAACATTCGAGAAATTTCTTACTACTATAAATACGTTCTTGTTTAACAACGAAAAAAGTCGGGAAATACGAGATTTCATTTCGTCCACGACATAGACCGTCAAGCCGGTTTTCCGTCTCTTTATCATCGAAAACTTCCGAATTTGACTACTACTTATATTCGGAAACCTTTTTTTGGTTATTTACTTTTTAGAAACATTCGAGAAATTTCTTACTACTATAAATACGTTCTTGTTTAACAACGAAAAAAGTCGGGAAATACGAGATTTCATTTCGTCCACGACATAGACCGTCAAGCCGGTTTTCCGTCTCTTTATCATCGAAAACTTCCGAATTTGACTACTAATACTACTCGGAAACCTTTTTTTGTTTATTTACTTTTTAGAAACATTCGAGAAATTTCTTACTACTATAAATACGTTCTTGTTTAACAACGAAAAAAGTCGGGAAATACGAGATTTCATTTCGTCCACGACATAGACCGTCAAGCCGGTTTTCCGTCTCTTTATCATCGAAAACTTCCGAATTTGACTACTAATACTACTCGGAAACCTTTTTTTGGTTATTTACTTTTTAGAAACATTCGAGAAATTTCTTACTACTATAAATACGTTCTTGTTTAACAACGAAAAAAGTCGGGAAATACGAGATTTCATTTCGTCCACGACATAGACCGTCAAGCCGGTTTTCCGTCTCTTTATCATCGAAAACTTCCGAATTTGACTACTAATACTACTCGGAAACCTTTTTTTCGTTATTTACTTTTTAGAAACATTCGAGAAATTTCTTACTACTATAAATACGTTCTTGTTTAACAACGAAAAAAGTCGGTAAATACGAGATTTCATTTCGTCCACGACATAGACCGTCAAGCCGGTTTTCCGTCTCTTTATCATCGAAAACTTCCGAATTTGACTACTACTTATATTCGGAAACCTTTTTTTGTTTATTTACTTTTTAGAAACATTCGAGAAATTTCTTACTACTATAAATACGTTCTTGTTTAACAACGAAAAAAGTCGGTAAATACGAGATTTCATTTCGTCCACGACATAGACCGTCAAGCCGGTTTTCCGTCTCTTTATCACGGAAGACTCCGAAATTTGAGGAATGCGCCGAAATAGTTTAAATAAATTTATTGTAACTCGAACGACTCTTTTGGAAACAATTATTTTTTGCGAGGAAAGTGGTTATTTCAAATAAAAAATGAAATTTTCGCGGCTAAATCCCCCGTTACCCGCCATTTTGTGTTCGATATTTGTTTGCTGTCATTTAACTTTATCAATAATTAACGGTTATTGTAATTAGTGATAATTATTAAACAAAGTGAAAAAACTAACAAAAAAAGTAAAAAATCAGTTGCCTTTTCCTTTTTTTTTTTCACTAAAAACAGGCGTTTTTTTTTTCGTAATTATTTTCAGTTTTTAAAAAATCGGCATAATCCATAGAATAACATTCATAAAGAAGAGTTCAGCCAACGAACATCCGTCGGGATATAATTTGCTGTCACTTTTATCAAACTCTATGGATTTTCTTAGGATTTTTGGGAAAATATTAATATAAAGAAATACCAGAAAATAATGAAAATATGGAGAAAAATTCAATAATTATCTAGACAAAAAGTTATTACCTCTATATACAGGGTAATCTTAAGAACGTATATACGGAAATATAAATCAATAACGGTAAAAAAACATTTTTTCGAAAAAAAAATTATTTTGTTGAGGCGAAATTTAGAAAAAAATTTAGAAAAACGTATTTTATGTTCAAATTATTTAAAAGAAATTACGAAAAATAAATAACTTTTTTCTTATTTTTAATTTTAATAATTTATTTCAACATTTTCATTTTCGCCCAATTTCAATTCTTGAAAAATTTGAAAAAATTACGAAAAATGTTTGAATTATTTCAAAAATATTTGTACAAAAAAAAACAAAAAATAATAAAAATCGAACAAAAATTTTAAAAAATTCAATAATTATCTAGACAAAAAGTTATTACCTCTATATACAGGGTGATCATAAGGACGTATATACGGAAAAATAAATCAATAATCGTAAAAAAAAACATTTTTTCCAAAAAAAAAATTGTTTTGTTGAGGCGAAATTTAGAAAAAAATTTCGTAAAATGTATGGTATGCTTAAATTATTTGAAAAATTCTTTTTAAAAAAAATTACGAAAAATAAATAACTTTTTTCTTATTTTTAATTTTAATAATTTATTTCAACATTTTCATTTTCGTCCAATTTCAATTCTTGAAAAATTTGAAAAAATTTCGAAAACTAAATAATTTTTTTCTTATTTTTAATTTTAATAATTTATTTCAACATTTTCATTTTCGTCCAATTTCAATTCTTGAAAAATTTGAAAAAATTTCGAAAACTAAATAATTTTTTTCTTATTTTTAATTTTAATAATTTATTTCAACATTTTCATTTTCGTCCAATTTCAATTCTTGAAAAATTTGAAAAAATTTCGAAAACTAAATAATTTTTTTCTTATTTTTAATTTTAATAATTTATTTCAACATTTTCATTTTCGCCCAATTTCAATTATTGAAAAATTTGAAAAAATTACGAAAAATAAACAATTTTTTTCTTATTTTTAATTTTAATAATTTATTTCAACATTTTCATTTTCGCCCAATTTCAATTCTTGAAAAATTTGAAAAAATTACGAAAAATAAGTTTGAATTATTTCAAAAATATTTGTACAAAAAAAATACCAAAAAATAATAAAAATCGAACAAAAATTTTAAAAAATTATTTAAGCCAAAATTATTACCTCTATATACAGGGCAATTTCGAAAAAAACGAACAGAATATCTTGAAAAAAAGAAAAATTTTTTCAAAAAATACCAACGAATCGATCTACTGCGCCGAAATAATTTAAATAAATTTATTGTAACTCGAACGATTCTTTTGGAAACAATTATTTTTTGCGAGGAAAGTGGTTATTTCAAATCAAAAATCAAATTTTCGCGGCTAAATCCCCCGTTACCCGCCATTTTGTGTTCGATATTTGTCATTTAACTCTCTAAATAATTAACGGTTATTATAATTCGTGATAATTATTAAACAAAGTGAAAAATCAGTTGCCTTTTCCTTTTTTTTTCTCTAAAAACAGTCGTTTTTTTTTTTTTCGTAATTATTTTCAATTTTTAAAAAATCGTCATAATCCATAGAATAACATTCATAAAAAACGTGTTCAGCCAACGCGAACATCCGTCGGGATATAATTTACTGTCACTTTTATCAAACTTTACGGATTTTTTTTAACGATTTTTGAGAAAATATTTTATACTCAATTGCCTCGCTTCCAAAATACGTAAGGTACACAATATTTTACCCAATGTTTTTTCTGAATCGTCCTCGACCTTGAGTGTTTCTTTATTGACGTGAAACAACTCTGATCGGACATAAATGTCGGTTATCGGTGGCCATTTTTACGTTTATTTCCACTTCCAAGTTAATTTCCGCGCGGTAGAATTGTCAAGAACAATTTGGAACGAAATTCATACGGAAAAATTAATATTCGAATCGATTATATCGCTACCCGTTTGAATTTTTAACAATACAATGCGCGTTCCGATCCAAAATTTATTTAAAAACAAAGTTTTCGGTATCGATGATCGTTTAATCTATTTTCCGAATATCGCGATGTTTGTCCTACGTATCTAATAACATCGAATTACGATTTTGGTAAGCCGGAACGATTAATTTCGACAAAAATCGCCGCGCGGAATTTTTTTTTTTTTTTAATATTTTTTCATTAAATTTACGAGGGGTTTTCGATTTTTTGTTTTTTATCGCATTAAATATTAAATTAAATATTATTTCGACTTGTAGTGGCCCCCTTATATAAAAAAAAAAGAACCTTGAACTTTTCCGCTTGTCCCCCTACGTACGCAAGGTCGACTGGTCTGGGTATTTCGATATTTTTTTTTGTATCGTGCGCGTTTCGTATATAGGGTGTACGCCACCCCGTTTAGGTTCAACCGTCAATTAATTATACAGATTGTCGCTTTTATTATAATAACGATCCACTTACCAGAGTCGGCGGACAGGCTGTATAAGAAGGATTGTCCCTGGCCCTTTGTAGCATAGGTTCGACTTTTTCTCTAGTAAAATCGCAAGTATCGATGTGAGCCCTAACGACAGTTTCGAGTAATCTATGTTCATCTTCGAGTTCGGCGCTGATCGCTTTTTCGATCGAACGAGAATTCGAACTCTGTTGCATGGCCGCCAAAATTCTGGCTTTTTCTCTTTTGGGCACCCTACCGAATCTGACAGCTGCAATTGAAAAAAAAAAAAAAATAAAAAAATATATTGAAGGGATAATTTTTCGATTTTTCGATGCGCCCTCGTATAATTTGAACGAATTAAGAGGAGGAGAAAGTGACGAAAACATTCTGGGTCGACGAGAAAGTATTTTTCGTTCGATTAGAGAATGTGATCTTTTAATTTAATTAAAATAATAAATATAATAAACACCTACGTGCATTGTGATAATTAACTACGCCGTTTAATATTCCTTTAAGTATAGGTAATTCTTCACCGCCCATTTTACACTTTTTTAAATCACTTTCACAAACGACAACATGTGCGCGAAAAGGTCGTCGAACAAAAATCGGGCTGCAAACGCGACTAACAGCGCGGCCTGGCATTCCCGAACGCGATGAGTTCTTGGCAAATAATGGCGCGAATCAGTCGACGACAGGCGTGTATCGCCCACGGTCACGATTCCCCTCTAACATGTCGGATCCCCTCTTACGATCGCGATCGATTCCCCTCCATCACCCTTGAACTTGAGCTGCTGCGTCGCGCGTTAACATTCGTAAAAAGAGGGGAGGCGAACGGTGGTGGGTGAAGAGGAAAATGACAAGGACGCTCGGTGCCCCCGTCACCCACCTAGAGGGCATCCCGGGACTTGCACAGGTACGGACTTGGCGGTTTTTACAAAACAAATATATCAAATCAATTTTTGAAACTTTTCCGACGAAAAATTTACTCATTCATTAATTCGTTCTTATATTTAATGATTTTCCGAGTTCCACTTAATTGTCCGAATAGTTTTTTTTCGAATTTTTTGATAGTTTTGTTGGAATTTTTAATTTTCGACGTATAAATCTACTAATTTATTCTTATATTTTGAGTTCTTTTTGTTATATTCAATTTGTAATGATTATTGCCGGATTTTCGAAATTTCCTTTAATGTTCCAAGTATTGTATGATTAAATTTTTGTCCAATTTATGCGAATTTTCATCAAATTCCCATGAATTTTACAAGTTTTGGGAATTTTTTGTCATTTATCCAATATTGGAGTTCATTTTCAAAAATTTTTCCATTTTTCGACGAAATAATTTCGATTTATTTTCATATTTCAAAATTTCAAACGATTTTTCCAATTATTTTACGAGATTTTCGAAATTTCCCCCATTCCAAGTATTGTACGATTAAATTTTTGTCCAATTTATACGAATTTTCATCAAATTTCCATGAATTTTACAAGTTTTGGGAATTTTTTGTCATTTATCCAATATTGGAGTTCATTTTCAAAAATTTTTCCATTTTTCGACGAAATAATTTCGATTTATTTTCATATTTCAAATTTTTATCCATTTTTCAAAATTTCAAACGATTTTTCCAATTATTTTACGAGATTTTCGAAATTTCCCCCCATTCCAAGTATTGTATGATTAAATTTTTGTCCAATTTATGCGAATTTTCATCAAATTCCCATGAATTTTACAAGTTTTGGGAATTTTTTGTCATTTATCCAATATTGGAGTTCATTTTCAAAAATTTTTCCATTTTTCGACGAAATAATTTCGATTTATTTTCATATTTCAAATTTTTATCCATTTTTCAAAATTTCAAACGAT
Organism: Diorhabda sublineata; assembly: GCF_026230105.1. Taxonomy (NCBI): domain Eukaryota; kingdom Metazoa; phylum Arthropoda; class Insecta; order Coleoptera; family Chrysomelidae; genus Diorhabda; species Diorhabda sublineata. Next base: position 567,300 of record NC_079479.1, read on the forward strand.
TTTTCCAATTATTTTACGAGATTTTCGAAATTTCCCCCCATTCCAAGTATTGTACGATTAAATTTTTGTCCAATTTATACGAATTTTCATCAAATTTCCATGAATTTTACAAGTTTTGGGAATTTTTTGTCATTTATCCAATATTGGAGTTCATTTTCAAAAATTTTTCCATTTTTCGACGAAATAATTTCGATTTATTTTCATATTTCAAAATTTCAAACGATTTTTCCAATTATTTTACGAGATTTTCGAAATTTCCCCCATTCCAAGTATTGTACGATTAAATTTTTGTCCAATTTATACGAATTTTCATCAAATTTCCATGAATTTTACAAGTTTTGGGAATTTTTTGTCATTTATCCAATATTGGAGTTCATTTTCAAAAATTTTTCCATTTTTCGACGAAATAATTTCGATTTATTTTCATATTTCAAATTTTTATCCATTTTTCAAAATTTCAAACGATTTTTCCAATTATTTTACGAGATTTTCGAAATTTCCCCCCATTCCAAGTATTGTATGATTAAATTTTTGTCCAATTTATGCGAATTTTCATCAAATTTCCATGAATTTTACAAGTTTTGGGAATTTTTTGTCATTTATCCAATATTGGAGTTCATTTTCAAAAATTTTTCCATTTTTCGACGAAATAATTTCGATTTATTTTCATATTTCAAATTTTTATCCATTTTTCAAAATTTCAAACGATTTTTCCAATTATTTTAAGAGATTTTCGAAATTTCCCCCCATTCCAAGTATTGTATGATTAAATTTTTGTCCAATTTATGCGAATTTTCATCAAATTTCCATGAATTTTACAAGTTTTACATGTTTTTCCACTTTTCAAATGTTGGAAGTTTTTCATTTTCAAAATTTTCCCTACTTTTCAAAGAAATAATTTACAAATTTCTCATTTATTTTTAAATTTTCTTTACAATATTCCATATATAGCAAATTTCAAACGATTTTTCCAATTTTCTAATTATTTTACAGAATTTTCAAAAATTCCCCCAATTTTCCAAATATTTTTCATTTAATCTTTTTCCAATTTATCCAAATTTCCATCAAGGATTTAATTGATAAAACAAAAAAATTCAATTTTCAAATTTATTTTAAAAAAAATCATTTAATAATAATTTTTTTAGTGAAAACATATTAAAATAAGATAAATACCTACATCGAAATTTTCTATTACCTACTGGCTACTAATTCAACTTTAATATTGAATTTTTTATAAAATTGTTTGCCTTGTGTATTCGAGCAAGTCCGTTCCTGTACAATAATTGGCATAACCCCAAAACAGTAAACATCACTTGGGCTTTTTTTCGAAAATATTTTTAGCAACTCGTGTAAACAACTCCCCGATTTGCATAATGTGTTTGAAAAAAAAAAAAAAAAAATCATTGTAGTCATTGTTGACGAGTACTTAGATTGTGACCTTTTATAAATGTAAATACGAACATGTTATGATGTCAAAAATTATCATTTATTTGAATAAATCGAAAAATACGACTACCTTGAACTCAAAACAAATGTCAAAAATTCTCAATGTCAACGCGAATATTATCAAAACAATATTTTTTTCGTTATTCTTGTTAAAAGCCATTTGTTTATATTAAAAAAAGAAGAAGAAAAGAAAGCGACTTTCTTTTATTTAACAAAATGAAGCGTATCAATTGCAAGGCCTACTTAAATCAATGAGATGGGAGGAATTTCGTGGTCATTGTGTAGGCGGATTAATACCACCATTTTACTATTCCCTACGTTGCCGATTCTACTACTAAAAATATTATATTACGTAATTATCTCTTATATTAGAAATTTATTAGAAAATATATCAAATATTCATTCAATTATACGTAAATAATATAATAATTTCGATGTATTATGAGTCATAATATCAAATTCTCCATTATTAGTTAGATTATTAGCGATCCGGCAACGTGGGAGGATCGTTATCGGCGATTGAGCGCAAGCTTAACGTTTTAATACAGGTTTTCGCCGCCAGGTCGCAGCATCTATCGAATGTAACTAGAGCAAACTGTGAAATATCCCAGTGAACTTTGCATCTCGGAATTAAACGTGACTCATTTTTGTTTTCTAACTTATACGTAATTATTTAGACGTAAAAATTCTCAATACAGAACCGTAACTGGATAAATAAATGATATACGAGGTTGATTAAAAATATAATTTATTAATTATTAATAGTTTAATTTTGTAATAAATCGGCGTGAAATAATATTTTTAATGTAGAAAGTATGACAGAGTTCAATGTTTGGTGAAGATTGGTTGTGAGAGAGTGGAAAAAATACAATAAAATGATTTAAAAATGATTACGAAACACTTTCACTCGTTCGGAACTTAGAAACAGCTTTCGTTGCACTTAATTATCACTTTCACTATGAATCTAAGTAAAAGTGAAGGGTTATCAGCCTAGATTAGAAACTAATATCGCAAAATGTGAAATTTACGTTTAGATAAACTTTTATTAAATATTAGACGTTATAAAACTTTATTTTAACAAAATTAATGAAAATATTGTTTATAAAATGTTAATATTATAATTTTCCCGAAGTCGCAGACGTATTTTTCGTTTATATCCCAAATATGATTTAAAAAAAGTATATTGGGCGGTGATACCTATCGAAACGTTGATTTTATTTTTTTTTTTTTAAATAAATGTTTTAATTTTTTAGCGGTAAATCGTAATTATTATAATCGAATCTTGATTACGTAAACAATAATGGTTAAATTAAGTAAAAGTACGACTTTCCTATGTAGCACAACGATCTCGTTGTAGAGTTCACGCGAAGTTGATGGCCTCAACACGATTTAGCGCCAGCTATAAAATAAAATTACTACACTACCGAATCGTTTAATCTAAAAAAAAAAATGCCATATCGCGTAATTTTTTTATTAAAATCGTACATAAATCGAAAAAACCTAACCTAAAAATATCGATCGTACCTCGTATATTTCGGTTCAACGAACTTTTTGTTACTTTTCTTACCATTATTATTATTAAAAAAAAAATACGAAATCAATAATAGATTAGCAGGGTAAGTTTAGTTTAGTGACCCAGTATTGTCAACGAGGTCATTCACCTTAAGACCACGTTGAACTTTCTCGTATGCGCACCGATGTTAAAATCTTGCAGAGAGGTCATTCACCCCTGGACCTGGATGACCTATATTTACACCGTTTACAGGGGAAAAGCTTACAATACTTTTAATTATATATACAAATACGTATATATAAATACATAACCTAACATTTGCACGTCCTACCTCAATATTATTTTAATTATAATAAATAACTTACCGTCTCTGCTCATTCCGACTGCGATGCATTTTTTAAGCCTGCAATATTGACAACGATTCCTGTTGATCCTCAATATGGAGCACTGTTGATTTTTGGTACAAGGTCTGTATTGTATTTTCTGTTGGATGCTGCGTCTGAAGAAACCCTGCGAATAACGCACATTTTGTAGAGAATCGTCACTATCGCAACCCGAACTACTACTATCATCTACAACACTATTACGTTGCGACACTAAAGATTCTGTAGAATTTAAAACCGCCATCATAATTGATTCGAATTTAATTGAACATAACGATTATTCTAGAACAAAATGGTCGACCAAACGCCGAGAAATACAAGAGAACACTGAGCCTTCAATCGCGAACGAGCGAGTTTGCCAGTGTTACCATCTGACCTAGTTCCAGGTTGTTAACCCGTAAAAGCTAAAACTCGCGAGGCCAGTTCGGAGCGTGAAAGTGAGAGTGGTAGTCTCGTTTCCACCCGCAGCGATTTATGTAAGCTAAACAGAGACGAATAGAGTTTCGACATTTCGCGAATATTTTTCGCAAAAAAAATTCGTTACTACCTTGTAATAAAATTCTTCTGAAAACCTTTAAACGAATATTTGTATAATAAATAAATAAATGAACTAATACGAGGTTGGAAATTTTGTTAGGGTCATCGACCTGCGAGCGCGAAACTAGACCAATTATATAAAAATGCATCGTAATAAAATGTAAGGTAGTTTATTTAAAAAGTAAAATAAAAAAAAATGATTAAACAGCAAACAAAATCGTAGTATCTGGGTTAATATTTTGGTAATAAGTAGTTGAAATAACATATTGAGGCCAATATAATTAACAAACCTTGAAGTAGTAAAGTGACTGACACCAAATTAGGTTATCTCGTCGTTTCGGAGAATTTCGACTATCGACAATATATATACAGGGATGATTCATAATTAGATCCAACTTTTTATTCTTAATATCGAAATATAAATTATAAATAAACGTAAAAATCAGTTGTTTTATAACAATTTACAAATCAAAAATTCTACGGGGGGTATATTCGAGATTCTAGAATGATTTCGATATCGGCGAGAAAAGGGGGAGTGGTTATATTCGAGGGAGTGGTTATATTCGAAGGAGTGGCTAATTTCGGGATTTCACGTTATTGTACGAGGGTTACCTAAAAAGTTTACGACTTCAACACTATCAGCACTCATATACAATGCGCCATTATTTACGACCGTGGATTTTTGTATATTTGAATACCAATTATAGCAATAAAGAAAATGTCTTTTTCATCATAATAACACATTTTGATGTTAGTTATAACTAAAATTTACGAATTTCTCTTCGAATTCATTAACTATCCACTGTAATCACCAGATTTAGTCCTCGGCGATTTTTTCCAGTTTCATAACCTTCAATTTTACTTAAGAAAAGAGATTTTTTCATCAGACGTAAATATACGTCTATTTTTAGGAAAAATACTGCCACTGTTATTTGAAATGTTTACAAAGGTTTAGGTTTTTATACAAAAAAAAATGTATTGTTTCTTCGTTAAGTTAAAAAGTCTTTAAACCACCCTCGTATTTTACTGTGGCATATTTTTTTAACAAAAAATTTCATAAAAATACGACAATAATTTACTCTACTTTTTATTATTTTTCTATGGATAAAATTATGACGTTAACTGTACATATTTAGCCAGAATAAATAATAATTTTAACCGTTACGAACCGGCCTATTATTTAAACGGTCATACATATATATATATATATATATATATATATATATATATATATATATATATATATATATATATATATATATATATATATATATATATATATATATATATATATATATATATAGTGACTTAACGGCATTTATTATGTTTTCTCGAATATTCTTTGACGTCATGGTACATTATCTGAACGTATTACGTCACCGACTGCAACACAACCGATCGGAATATTTATTCTCGACGTTCGTTATTATTTGATGACTACGACTATCATTGTTATTATATAGAGTTTGTTGTATTAAGCAGGAAAAAGAACTGTTATGGATTTAAACAACAAAACGTCGCTTGAATTACTAATACTACCTGGATGATTCAAATGAAATTTATATTATATATTGGGTGTTACTTCCTGGTAACGTCAGGTCATTCACATCGGTTCAATGAATTTTCTGTGGTTTAATCGGGCATCCCTGTTGATAAAATATTGAAGTATCTACGTCAAATTTGTTTAATATTGTATACTTGTAAGATATTTTGAGGTTATAAGTTTTTTAAGCATATTTAAAATTTCGTAGGGGTAGTAATACAATGAAAAACATTTAGAGTTATCAAATATTAATCTATAAGGTAATAAATCGTAATATTAATATGTCTTTTCGAACAAAAAGGTAAATAATATAAATCACAATAATCAGGAGATCAGAAGACGCGTAGAAGTAACAGGATATCATGAAACATCATTAAGATGTTAATTTTATTATTGAAAATTCTAATTTTAATGCAAAAAGGTATAGAAAATGTGGAATATTATAAAAAATATATTTCTTAGTTGAATCACGTGATAAAAAACTTTGCGGGAAAGTTATTTTGTAATTGGCAATCGATTTTTTGAATAACAGCTGATAAGTCAAGTTAGATGAAAAAGAAGAAGAGTGTGGGCGTTCAAAAAGAACAAATACAAACGATCCAAGGTGTAACGCAATATGGCCGCCGTATAGACCGCGGATTTATAAATAAACATAAATTTTATGTATTGAAAATCAAAATTTTTTAATAAGTTATCAGATTTCCCTCGTAAATCTTAATAAAAATAATAAACTAGGTCGTTGTTTTGTCCCTCCATTTTGTTATTTCGTCCAAGTAGATATTTAAATTTAAAAGTAATTTCTTTCGTTGATTCTGTTGATATTTTTAATGCCAAATAGAACGTACGTAAAAACGTTGGGATAGGCTCGGGTTTGTGAATGTGATCGGACCGTGGAATGTTTTCACGTACGTACAAATGCTAATTCGAAAAACCGGAAATAGTAGGCGATTTTTTTTAATTAGTTTTACCGTTTACGTACCGCCATTTTGTCGATTCTAGTAATGCACACGAAAAACGATTACAATTTATTTTTTAAGAATAATTGAAAACTATAATTTTATTCCCGGACTATAATAATAACAACTCGAACGTTATCAAAAATCTATTGCCGATTTCTAGAATAAATAGATAAAATAAAAAGTAACCAGGTCGAGTTGGCCCAAATAACGAACTTTGTGTATATTATAATATGCGGGATTGCTCGTCGGGGCCGATGAACTCGACGAAATGAACGCATGCGCCATCCGCACCGTTATCGCAATGATGCAATGCGAATGGTCTCTTAGCCGGAGTACGTCAACCTACATCGCCGAACGTTGACCCGAACAATCGCTACTAGCTAGATTCTTGTAACAAAAAAAAAAAAACAAAAGCTGTCGTTTTTTTACTGCTCGACCCAATTTGCATCGCCCCTCTTTCGATTACGCCACTCCAGCAGTTTTGTTTGTTTAACAAACGATAACGTAATTGATTTTTAGGTCATTAGGGCTAACCGGGAATAACAAACATATTTTATCGATTCAACAATTTCGTTACTTAAAAATATTAATCACGATAAAATCTGTTGTGCATTTTATGACATTTACGTCATTTGTCTTTACTAAATTTCTATTTCTAACGTCAATTATTTTCAGTCATCTTTGGAAGTTAATTGACAGCTGAAACGTCTAAAATGTCAAACAAATTTATCATTTTTTTTAATATTTATTTTGAATATACACTTGAAAACCAAAAAAACCTTCAATTATTATGTTGTTATGTATATTTCGACCTGGATATAATCTCCTGATCTCCTGTCACCAAAATTAGACAGTTGACAATGGATAATATTCAACTAGTGATATAACTCAATCATATAACCGACTGTTATTTTTGCTTGATCAATATCGAAAGGTTTTCGATTGATTGATTGATTTTCTAAACGATTCCTTGACTTTTAACACTCAATTACTAGCCTCGAGATTTACGATACGAAATAAAATATGTTTTACTATTAAAGATAGACACGTTCAACGGTACATTTCGACGTATATAACTTTTTGTCTTAACCTTCCTTATTGTTTTAACTGTATCATCAATAGAATAACTACCCACGCTTGTGTTATATTACTAATAAAACGTCAAACGTAAAATAAATAATATAAATGGAATGTATGCGTATCACCACTCGCCCCCGGAAGCGTATGCAATTCTTCTTACTACCCCGGGAAGTTATGCAACTTATGTTACATTATCGATAAAACGATAGTGAAATAAGAAAGTTAAAATTTTTGGATGTTTAATATTCGTGAACGGTGATGTCCGAAAATTTCATTAATAAAAATATCTAGTAAAACAACATTTTCATTCTATAGGTGCAACGATCTTACCCTAATACCGTTACGAAAATCGTGCTAAAGACATACACACCGGCCCCGGCCGGCGGGCGAGCGGGCGTTTGGAGCATTCGAACGTCTTGAAAAAATTACGGTCGTTCACCTAGGAGGAGCCGCGTCGCGGGGCGCCACCTGGCGATCGGATCGGTCAGTAGCGGTACCTATTTTATAACGACGATATGAATCATTCGACAATGAGGTTATGTTAGAAACTGATAATACAAAATGGAAACGAAGTAAAAGATAATATTGAAAAACTATGTATTGAGATAATAAAATAAATATTTGGAATTATGTCGACATATATTTAAGTACAAACTACGATCGATGTTTTGGTAAAGAAATGTCTCATTAAAAATGAAGCCGTGGAATTGAAGTGGGAGAAAATGGTGAAAAGTTAAGTTTTATGATATATACAATAAAAAAAAAAAAAAATGAAATTTGTCTCCGAGAAACACGAGGAAATTATTTTTTGAATTATAAATCCACCACTATATCGAATTATGCGCATTTTTCATACGACAAACTTTTTTAAATAAGATGTGGGGGAGAGTGGGAAACTTGTTTTTCGAAAAATGCCTGTAGGTCCGATTTATATAAACTAGACGTTGTTTGAAAGATCTTTTGTGCACCAATAAAAAATATATTAATTCTAAATAATTTAATTAGGATCTTGAATGCTAGAGGGCGTCATTTCATATATTTTAGATATTGTGATTTTTCTTGAATAATTTAGATAGAAGCAAAAAAATTGAGTGTATCTATTAAAAGTGAACTGAATTAAAATTGAAATAGCGAAAACCGCATGTTGATATCTTTTTACTATCTCGAGATATCTTAAGATATGTGTAAATAGCGAAATTGCATCCATTTTCACTAATTTTTCGACAGGTAAGGCTACGTTGAGTAAAATGATGAAAAAATTGAGTTTAACCGTCAAAAATAAGATGGCTACTTCCGTTTCTAAACCAATTATTGTCAAAAATAAGATGGCTACTTCCGTTTTTCAACTATTTAACGAATTACTGTCGAAAATAAGATGGCTACTTCCGTTTCTGAACCAATTATTGTCAAAAATAAGATGGCTACTTCCGTTTTTCAACTAATTAACGAATTACTGTCAAAAAAAAGATGGCTACTTCCGTTTTTCAACTATTTAACGAATTACTGTCGAAAATAAGATGGCTACTTCCGTTTCTAAACCAATTATTGTCAAAAATAAGATGGCTACTTCCGTTTTTCAACTAATTAACGAATTACTGTCGAAAATAAGATGGCTACTTCCTATTCTGAACTAATTAACGAATATCTGTCAAAAATAAGATGGCTACTTCCGTTTTTCAACTAATTAACAAATTACTGTCAAAAAAAGATGGTTACTTCCGTTTTTCAACTATTTAACGAATTACTGTCGAAAATAAGATGGCTACTTCCGTTTCTGAACCAATTATTGTCAAAAATAAGATGGCTACAAGATGGCTACTTCCGTTTTTCAACTAATTAACAAACATCTGTCAAAAATAAGATGGCTACTTCCGTTTCTGAACCAATTATTGTCAAAAATAAGATGGCTACTTCCGTTTTTCAACTATTTAACGAATTACTGTCGAAAATAAGATAGCTACTTCCTATTCTGAACTAATTAACGAATATCTGTCAAAAATAAGATGGCTACTTCCGTTTTTCAACTAATTAACAAACATCTGTCAAAAATAAGATGGCTACTTCCGTTTCTGAACTAATTAACGAATATCTGTCAAAAATAAGATGACTACTTCCGTTTTTCAACTAATTAACAAACATCTGTCAAAAATAAGATGGCTACTTCCGTTTCTGAACTAATTAACGAATATCTGTCAAAAATAAGATGACTACTTCCGTTTTTCACCTAATTAACGAATATCTGTCAAAAATAAGATGGCTACTTCCGTTTTTCAACTAATTAACAAACATCTGTCAAAAATAAGATGGCTACTTCCGTTTCTGAACTAATTAACGAATATCTGTCAAAAATAAGATGGCTACTTCCGTTTTTCAACTATTTAACGAATTACTGTCGAAAATAAGATGGCTACTTCCGTTTCTGAACCAATTATTGTCAAAAATAAGATGGCTACTTCCGTTTTTCAACTAATTAACAAACATCTGTCAAAAATAAGATGGCTACTTCCGTTTCCGAACTAATTAACGAATATCTGTCAAAAATAACATGGCTACTTCCGCTTTTCAACAAATTATCGAATAAATATTGAAAAAAAAAAAAAATGTAATTTTATGTTCGGCGATGTACGCCTCTGCATAGAGTAGTCCGCCCGTGAACCGGTAAACAATCTTTACGAGGAATTCATAATTGAACGTTTGTAAAAATTTTAAAGTGAATGAACTTAGAGGCTAATGAGGTTCTGTTCTAGTTTTCTGGTATAAACAGACAAAGAAAGGATTTTTTTTTTGTTTATGGTACATTTTTTAGTACGAATTACAAATGGTGCGGTCCGATTTATCTACGTCATATTTCTAATGTCATATGTCAAAATTTATAACGTAAAATTATTACATCAAATTGAATACTATAATTTATCCACGACTATTATATTATACAGGGTTATTATAAACAGTTTATTATACGTATATTTTGACATGCGTCAAAAAAATTGTTTTTTATCGATCTTTGATAAATTTTTTATGAAAAATCTTCATTTTTTTCTTGTCCATAACTTTCTTTTATGTGGTTGCTCCTTTATTTTTTATTTATTTTTATCCTTCCTTTTATTCTTTATTCTATTAAATCAAAACTTTTCGATTGGACGTCGTATTATTAAAATGGTTGATTTCTGCGTTTAAACATTAAATAAAAGAACTGAAAAAAAATTTTTCATACTACGTTTTTTTCTGTTAGCCCTAAATAAATTTATCTTTCCGAAAAAAAAAAAAAAAAATAATAATAGAACCGCCCTTATTATTTGTGAAAAAAATCGGGCGGATGTTGCCCTTTTACCTCGCAACCCTTTTCGAATTTCGGCGGACACATCTCCAAAGGAATGAAACAGGTAAAAATCGAAATTAATACCCAGGTATTTTCGCCAAAAATTGCGTCCGCCATCTGCCCCCAATCAACCCTTCTTAAGCCGAAGGGTGTATCGTAACCAGGGCGGTATTCAGTAAACCACATTGAATACAATTTTCGAAATATTCCTACGATACTTACACATATCGTAATATTTTTAATAATACGATTTTATACCTCAGTCCTGACCTGGTCCAAATAATTCATCATCCCAACCGTTCGCTATTTATTTGTACCTTTATCAAAAGGGCGATATATAGAAAAAGGAAAGTAAAATGCAGGTGTCGAAGCGGGCGGGTACGAAAAATCAGGTAAGTCAATGGAGACCTTGAAATGCCACATCGAGTTCATCAATCCGCGCAGCTTGTCGAGATGTGTAAACGCGGCGTTGCCACAACTTCCGCGTCCAATATCTCGACTTTATTTTTTTATTTATAAAAGTAAAATTCCAACCGGATTTATGTCAACTAGTATAATATTGAATTGTTTATAATAAATATTTATATTTTCGTAACGCTTCATGTTTATTTATATCGAAGTAATTAATAAGTTTATTTATTCGGAAAAAAATGGCAACGTGTAATTTAATAGGTAGAGGCCAGCTGCAGATGTTTCTTATTTTATTTTTTGAGGTTTTAGTTGGACCACTTTCACTTTTTACACTCATGGTATGACTTTATAAACAAAAATTGATGGTCGGGATTATGAACATTAGTGTTTATAAGATTTAATTATAGTTTTGATAAACAAAATACGGTTGTTATTGATGATAGGTTGTTTCACGTAAATTTAAGGTTATGTAACGCTTTATACGGGGGTTTTACGATATTTTTATAGATTTTAAACGAGGTTCATTATGGTATGCTTGATATTCGATATAATTTCATCATATTCAAGTCGAAAATAAACGTTTTTTTTTAAAAAATATGACGCAAAGAAAAGCTGCAGGTAAATACTGAGAAAGAAAAAGTAAATAGTGGTTGGAATATTAGCAGAAACAACCTGGTGGACCAAAATTAATGACAATTCCGTAGAAGACGTTGAATTATTACTTAAAATGATTGATATAGCCGAAGGTGACGATGAAATTCGTTAGAATATGAGTAGAAACAACCTGGTGGACCAAAATTCATGACAATTCCGTAGAAGACGTTGCAATATAACTAAAAATGATTGATATAGTCGAAGATGACGATTAACTACGTTCGAATTCAAACAGAAACAACCTGGTGGACCAAAATTCATGACAATTCCGTAGAAGACGTTGCAATATAACTAAAAATGATTGATATAGCTGAAGATGACGATGAAATACGTTCGAATACAAGCAGAAACAACCTGGTGGACCTAAATTCACGACAATTCCGTAGAAGACGTTGAATTATTACTTAAAATGATTGATATAGCTGAAGATGTCGATGAAATACGTTCGAATACAAGCAGAAATAACCTGGTGAACGAAATTTCACGACAATTCCGTAGAAGACGTTGCAATATAACTAAAAATGATTGATATAGTCGAAGATGACGATGAAATACGTTCGAATGCAAGCAGAAACAACCTGGTGGACCAAAATTCACGACAATTCCGTAGAAGACGTTGCAATATAACTAAAAATGATTGATATAGTCGAAGATGACGATTAACTACGTTCAAATTCAAACAGAAACAACCTGGTGGACCAAAATTCATGACAATTCCGTAGAAGACGTTGCAATATTACTTAAAATGATTGATATAGTCGAAGATGACGATGAAATACGTTCGAATGCAAGCAGAAACAACCTGGTGGACCAAAATTCATGACAATTCCGTAGAAGACGTTGCAATATAACTAAAAATGATTGATATAGCTGAAGATGTCGATGAAATACGTTCGAATACAAGCAGAAACAACCTGGTGAACGAAATTTCACGACAATTCCGTAGAAGACGTTGCAATATAACTAAAAATGATTGATATAGTCGAAGATGACGATTAACTACGTTCGAATTCAAACAGAAACAACCTGGTGGACCAAAATTCATGACAATTCCGTAGAAGACGTTGCAATATAACTAAAAATGATTGATATAGCTGAAGATGTCGATGAAATACGTTCGAATACAAGCAGAAATAACCTGGTGAACGAAATTCCACGACAATTCCGTAGAAGACGTTGCAATATAACTAAAAATGATTGATATAGCTGAAGATGTCGATGAAATACGTTCGAATACAAGCAGAAACAACCTGGTGGACCTAAATTCACGACAATTACGTAGAAGATGTTAAAGCAGAACTGAAAAAGACCAGGTACGACCTAGTGGACCAAAATTATGCGAAAGTTGCTTCGGCACAACTGAAATCGTTCGACACAGCTGCTTCAAGCGTCAAAACATCAAAATTATCAAGAATATTTTTGAAAATTGAAATATCGTAATTTGAGACAATAAAAGTAAACGTGGCAACGGTGGTTACGTCTAACGAACATAAAATTACGTCATCTTTCTACGACCTCCAATTGTCGAACTTGAACTTCGAAATTTCATTTAACATAACCTTGAATTCTAAACGATTCCTTTTATAATACAATTCCAAACTTAAAGTGAAAAAAATTAAATATTAAAAAGTTTTATATTATAATTATAATTTTTATGCGCGCGCGCCTGTCGTCCTACCTATATCCCCGTTACTGTCATTTAGCTCCAGCGATCTAGTTGGCGTTGATATTAATTCCCCCCACCAGCCGACATCGTTCGGAAAGCTCGTACTTACATCGGACATTGACATTAACAATAACCGACCTTCAACCTTCATTCGATTTGCACAACATACCAGGTACAGATAAAAGAAGAGGGCAGCGGCGGGGGGTCTCGTACACGCGTTCAATTTATCAATCAATCAAATTTAATCGTAATAATATACGTTTAAATCTAAAAATTATATCATTCGTTTTAGTTTGTTTTACGTAAGATCGTTTGTAAAAATTCACGAATCCTCAGTGTCTTGTAATAATGTTATTTGTAAAAAAATTAATTTTTAATGAACTTACTTTGCATCCTTCGCAGGAATGTACGCCGTAGTGAAATCCCGACGCTTTATCTCCGCAAACTCGACATAGTACAGTCGTACCATCAAATTCTGCAAAAAAATTTTTTGAGGTTAATTACGAATTTAAAATAAAAATAATTATCGCTTATAAAGTAGATTTAAACACGAATCGAATGTGTAAAAAGAAAGCTGTTTAAATACTTTCTCTATCGTTTTAAACGTTTACGTAACAAAATATGAAAGTTTCATCGTGTAATGTAACAGTTAAATAATAACGTAAAAATCGTACCGAGATTAAGAGCTGGTTCTCTATGAGCAAAATCCGATAAACCTGTCGTAGTAGATTCGGGTAATTGCGGAAAATTATGTACACTACTATCTGGTGTAATAATCATTTTGAAAATAATATTTTAAAAGCACTAATAGCACTGTCACTCAAACGATCATTTTTTTTTTTTTTTTTCACTGTGTGTATTTTAGTAAAGAGAACTAACACATGTGCGTTGACACTGAACAAGAGCAAGCGAAGAACTGACGATAGTGAAAGTCCCAGTTGATACTGGGCCTCCGCTGCCCGGTTGTATAGTAAATATTACCTGAAGGGCAACAAACCGATCTAAGTATAGACGAGCGGGGTGAGCGGGCGAGAGTTTTTAGCAGCATAACCGCGAACTTGGGTTCATCGCATTTTCAACTTCGAGGTCACTGACAACAATGCTCGTAGCGGCCAATCGCCGTCCGGCACGACGTCTTGGGTTGGTCGGAGAACGGCCGAAGCTCCGCCCTATCGAAGTAGGGAGTGAGAGAGTTCAACGACTCGAACCTTGACTGAATTACCCAGACAAATGAGCAACGCAACTTCGGCCAAGGTCGCGACGATTGCGCGAGCTCACTCTCTCGTGCAGTAACTAATCGAAATCTAAAATCGGACGGAATCCTTTCACTAAATTTTTTTTTTTTTTCCATGTCAAGAAGCTCTGTAATCCAACCACGGTAGTACTAATGCAGATTCAAATATTTTCGGCGGTTGGTGTCGTTTACGTAATAGTAAATATGCTGAGAAAAATGTATTAGTCAATTCTTATTATTTACAATTGTTAATTGCGTATTATTAACTATGGATTATACAGGGTGTGGCGAGTAACGAATAAAAATATTAGGGACAATTTAGGTTTAGGTTCAAAATTTCGATAAAAATTAACCTAAAAACTTAAAAAAACCAAATTTGGTATACAGTGTGGGACTGTTAAATACAAGGCGATTGAACAATTCTAAAGGTTCTAATTGATGGTGATCTAACCTCAAAAGAATCATAATTTTCCGTAAAACTGTCATTTTCATGAAATATAACTGTCAAATTTTAAGGTTATGTCACTTCTTTCGCTCTTTGTTGTTTGTTCGCGGGACATCCTGTATAGAGAGTTTGTTGAACTGGACTTTTATTGATTTTTCAATTACAATTTCCCTAAATAGGAAAAAGTTGTAACGTAATTTCGAGTTGATGTATAATTCGATAAATATTTCTGGGTCAATGCACTTTAAATGTGTTTTATATCGACGCACTAAAACTATATATTTAAAAAAAAAAATGTTTTTCGATTATTGATTTATCAAAAAACATCGTTGTAACGTTAGGAACAAAATTTTGATAGTTTTTGGAGGTTAGGATATCAATTATTCGATATTATGTGTTTAATTTCGACGCAAATTTCTGAATTTTTATGTGTTTTTCACAAGTTCCAGACAATTTTACTAAAATTCTAGACAATCTTACTACAATTTCATGTCTCTATTAATTTTAAAGTAATATACTATTAATTCTACACAAATTTCAGTTGTTCAGACTGAATTCTATGTATTTTTGATAAATTCTATACAATTTAAATTTAATTCTGACCATTTTAACGTCTTTGCCAAATTTTCGTGAATTATGAAAGAAGTTTTTGGTGAATTCGAGTCAAATTTATATGAATTCTAGTCAATTTCACTCAAATTCTGGTCAAATTCATGTTTATGTTTATTTTATTAGAGAAAACTATAGGTTCAATCGAAATTTTAGCAATTCACGTCGAATTTTTATGTATTTTTAATAAATTCTAGTCAATTCAACTTGAATTCCGGTCAATTTCTTATCTTTGTCAATTTTTCTAAGACTAATTATCATTTTATCATAATTTTTGTCAATTTTGAAAGAATTTCTATAAGTTGTTGATGAATTCGAGTCAAATTTATTTGAATTCTAGTCAATTTCACTCAAATTCTGATCAATTTCACGTTTATGTCTATATTTTTAGAGAATACTGTCAATTCAATCGGAATTTCAGCGATTCACGTTGAATTTTTATATATTTTTGATAAATTCTAGTCAATTCAACTTGAATTCCGGTCAATTTCTTGTTTTTGTCAATTTTTCGAAGACTAACTATCCATTTATCGTAATTTTTGTCAATTCTGAAAGAATTTCTACAAGTTGTTGATGAATTCGAGTCAAATTTATTTGAATTCTAGTCAATTTCACTCAAATTCTGATCAATTTCACGTTTATGTCTATATTTTTAGAGAATACTGTCAATTCAATCGGAATTTCAGCGATTCACGTTGAATTTTTATATATTTTTGATAAATTCTAGTCAATTCAACTTGAATTCCGGTCAATTTCTTGTTTTTGTCAATTTTTCGAATACTAACTATCCATTTATCGTAATTTTTGTCAATTCTGAAAGAATTTCTATAAGTTGTTGATGAATTCGAGTCAAATTTATTTGAATTCTAGTCAATTTCACTCAAATTCTGATCAATTTCACGTTTATGTCTATATTTTTAGAGAATACTGTCAATTCAATCGGAATTTCAGCGATTCACGTTGAATTTTTATATATTTTTGATAAATTCTAGTCAATTCAACTTGAATTCCGGTCAATTTCTTGTTTTTGTCAATTTTTCGAAGACTAACTATCCATTTATCGTAATTTTTGTCAATTCTGAAAGAATTTCTACAAGTTGTTGATGAATTCGAGTCAAATTTATTTGAATTCTAGTCAATTTCACTCAAATTCTGATCAATTTCACGTTTATGTCTATATTTTTAGAGAATACTGTCAATTCAATCGGAATTTCAGCGATTCACGTTGAATTTTTATATATTTTTGATAAATTCTAGTCAATTCAACTTGAATTCCGGTCAATTTCTTGTTTTTGTCAATTTTTCGAATACTAACTATCCATTTATCGTAATTTTTGTCAATTCTGAAAGAATTTCTATAAGTTGTTGATGAATTCGAGTCAAATTTATTTGAATTCTAGTCAATTTCACTCAAATTCTGATCAATTTCACGTTTATGTCTATATTTTTAGAGAATACTGTCAATTCAATCGGAATTTCAGCGATTCACGTTGAATTTTTATATATTTTTGATAAATTCTAGTCAATTCAACTTGAATTCCGGTCAATTTCTTGTTTTTGTCAATTTTTCGAAGACTAACTATCCATTTATCGTAATTTTTGTCAATTCTGAAAGAATTTCTATAAGTTGTTGATGAATTCGAGTCAAATTTATTTGAATTCTAGTCAATTTCACTCAAATTCTGATCAATTTCACGTTTATGTCTATATTTTTAGAGAATACTGTCAATTCAATCGGAATTTCAGCGATTCACGTTGAATTTTTATATATTTTTGATAAATTCTAGTCAATTCAACTTGAATTCCGGTCAATTTCTTGTTTTTGTCAATTTTTCGAATACTAACTATCCATTTATCGTAATTTTTGTCAATTCTGAAAGAATTTCTATAAGTTGTTGATGAATTCGAGTCAAATTTATTTGAATTCTAGTCAATTTCACTCAAATTCTGATCAATTTCACGTTTATGTCTATATTTTTAGAGAATACTGTCAATTCAATCGGAATTTCAGCGATTCACGTTGAATTTTTATATATTTTTGATAAATTCTAGTCAATTCAACTTGAATTCCGGTCAATTTCTTGTTTTTGTCAATTTTTCGAAGACTAACTATCCATTTATCGTAATTTTTGTCAATTCTGAAAGAATTTCTATAAGTTGTTGATGAATTCGAGTCAAATTTATTTGAATTCTAGTCAATTTCACTCAAATTCTGATCAATTTCACGTTTATGTCTATATTTTTAGAGAATACTGTCAATTCAATCGGAATTTCAGCGATTCACGTTGAATTTTTATATATTTTTGATAAATTCTAGTCAATTCAACTTGAATTCCGGTCAATTTCTTGTTTTTGTCAATTTTTCGAAGACTAACAATCAATTTATCATAATTTTTGTCAATTCTGAAAGAATCTCTACAAGTTGTTGATGAATTCGAGTCAAATTTATTTGAATTCTAGTCAATTTCACTCAAATTCTGATCAATTTCACGTTTATGTCTATATTTTTAGAGAATACTGTCAATTCAATCGGAATTTCAGCGATTCACGTTGAATTTTTATATATTTTTGATAAATTCTAGTCAATTCAACTTGAATTCCGGTCAATTTCTTGTTTTTGTCAATTTTTCGAAGACTAACTATCCATTTATCGTAATTTTTGTCAATTCTGAAAGAATTTCTACAAGTTGTTGATGAATTCGAGTCAAATTTATTTGAATTCTAGTCAATTTCACTCAAATTCTGATCAATTTCACGTTTATGTCTATATTTTTAGAGAATACTGTCAATTCAATCGGAATTTCAGCGATTCACGTTGAATTTTTATATATTTTTGATAAATTCTAGTCAATTCAACTTGAATTCCGGTCAATTTCTTGTTTTTGTCAATTTTTCGAATACTAACTATCCATTTATCGTAATTTTTGTCAATTCTGAAAGAATTTCTATAAGTTGTTGATGAATTCGAGTCAAATTTATTTGAATTCTAGTCAATTTCACTCAAATTCTGATCAATTTCACGTTTATGTCTATATTTTTAGAGAATACTGTCAATTCAATCGGAATTTCAGCGATTCACGTTGAATTTTTATATATTTTTGATAAATTCTAGTCAATTCAACTTGAATTCCGGTCAATTTCTTGTTTTTGTCAATTTTTCGAAGACTAACTATCCATTTATCGTAATTTTTGTCAATTCTGAAAGAATTTCTATAAGTTGTTGATGAATTCGAGTCAAATTTATTTGAATTCTAGTCAATTTCACTCAAATTCTGATCAATTTCACGTTTATGTCTATATTTTTAGAGAATACTGTCAATTCAATCGGAATTTCAGCGATTCACGTTGAATTTTTATATATTTTTGATAAATTCTAGTCAATTCAACTTGAATTCCGGTCAATTTCTTGTTTTTGTCAATTTTTCGAATACTAACTATCCATTTATCGTAATTTTTGTCAATTCTGAAAGAATTTCTATAAGTTGTTGATGAATTCGAGTCAAATTTATTTGAATTCTAGTCAATTTCACTCAAATTCTGATCAATTTCACGTTTATGTCTATATTTTTAGAGAATACTGTCAATTCAATCGGAATTTCAGCGATTCACGTTGAATTTTTATATATTTTTGATAAATTCTAGTCAATTCAACTTGAATTCCGGTCAATTTCTTGTTTTTGTCAATTTTTCGAAGACTAACTATCCATTTATCGTAATTTTTGTCAATTCTGAAAGAATTTCTATAAGTTGTTGATGAATTCGAGTCAAATTTATTTGAATTCTAGTCAATTTCACTCAAATTCTGATCAATTTCACGTTTATGTCTATATTTTTAGAGAATACTGTCAATTCAATCGGAATTTCAGCGATTCACGTTGAATTTTTATATATTTTTGATAAATTCTAGTCAATTCAACTTGAATTCCGGTCAATTTCTTGTTTTTGTCAATTTTTCGAAGACTAACTATCCATTTATCGTAATTTTTGTCAATTCTGAAAGAATTTCTATAAGTTGTTGATGAATTCGAGTCAAATTTATTTGAATTCTAGTCAATTTCACTCAAATTCTGATCAATTTCACGTTTATGTCTATATTTTTAGAGAATACTGTCAATTCAATCGGAATTTCAGCGATTCACGTCGAATTTTTATATATTTTTGTTAAATTCTAGTCAATTTGACTTCAATTCCGGTCAATTTCTTGTCTTTGTCAATTTTTTCGAAGACTAACTATCCATTTATTGTAATTTTTGTCAATTCTGAAAGAATCTCTTCAAGCTGTTGATGAATTCGATTCAAATTTATTTGAATTCTAGTCAATTTTACTCAAATTCCGGTCAAATTCACGTTCCCATCTATTTTATTAAAGTAAAAAGTCAATTCGACCTAAATTTCAGCAATTCTGACCATTTTTTATGTATTTTTCAATAATTTTACTCAAATTCCGGCCAATTTCACGTCTCTATTAAATTCACGACCAAGACCAATTATTAATTTAATCAAATTTTCGTCATTTCTCGTGCAAATTTAGTTTCGGACCATTTCGAATTCCTTTTCAAGGCTACAAAATATAATTTTTGCGAAAATATCGAGCTTGTCATTTACTACCCACTTTCACGACATTTACCTAAACCCCTTTCACTTTACGATATTTTTTACAACATCTTCGACCCCAAATTCCCGAGCACGCTTCGGTCCACGTCTTCCATTATTATTGCCGCTATTCAAACAAAATTCGAAGAACGTGTCGGCGTCGTAAACCCCCAAAATGTACATAAACAAAATTATTGGGGCACTTTTCCAAAACGTAATTTGTTTACAATCGGGTTTTTATTATTTCTCGAAATTCCGAGGCGCGCTTACAAAATGTAACTGAAATATTATTTTATTGCAGTTTCGGGTTCGTTTGATGGTACCGTGGTAAAATATAGCCGGTACCAAATATTTTTTACGGTTATTTTCCCTACTCCTCGACACCGGAATCATTTTTGAAAACAACCACTTTCAAAATCTCTGAATATTTTCTCGAAATTAAATAAATAATGTACACGGTCTAGCGAACGATATTTCGACAACGAAAAATCATCCGAGGGGGCTAAATCTGGCGAATAAAGCGCTTAAAGTATTAAATTCGAACTTTAATTCGTCCAATGAATCGTTTTTTCGAAAAAAATTGTCATTTTTAAACAAGTATACGAAACCGGGTACTTTTTAAACCGTCCCCGTACTACTAGGTATAAACTTTTCGTTTTTAATTATAAAAATCATCCGAGGGGACTAAATCTGGCGAATAAGGCGCTCAAAGTATTAAATTCGAACTTTAATTCGTCCAATGAATCGTTTTTTCGAAAAAAATTGTCATTTTTAAACAACTAGATAAAACCGGGTACTTTTTAAACCGTCCCCGTATTACTAAGTATAAACTTTTCGTTTTTAATTATAAAAATCATCCGAGGGGGCTAAATCTGGCGAATAAAGCGCTTAAAGTATTAAATTCGAACTTTAATTCGTCCAATGAATCGTTTTTTCGAAAAAAATTGTCATTTTTAAACAACTAGATAAAACCGGGTACTTCTTAAACCGTCTCCGTATTACTAAGTATAAACTTTTCGTTTTTAATTATAAAAATCATCCGAGGGGACTAAATCTGGCGAATAAGGCGCTCAAAGTATTAAATTCGAACTTTAATTCGTCCAATGAATCGTTTTTTCGAAAAAAATTGTCATTTTTAAACAACTAGATAAAACCGGGTACTTTTTAAACCGTCCCCGTATTACTAAGTATAAACTTTTCGTTTTTAATTATAAAAATCATCCGAGGGGACTAAATCTGGCGAATAAGGCGCTCAAAGTATTAAATTCGAACTTTAATTCGTCCAATGAATCGTTTTTTCGAAAAAAATTGTCATTTTTAAACAAGTATACGAAACCGGGTACTTTTTAAACCGTCCCCGTACTACTAGGTATAAACTTTTCGTTTTTAATTATAAAAATCATCCGAGGGGACTAAATCTGGCGAATAAGGCGCTCAAAGTATTAAATTCGAACTTTAATTCGTCCAATGAATCGTTTTTTCGAAAAAAATTGTCATTTTTAAACAACTATACGAAACCGGGTACTTTTTAAACCGTCCCCGTATTACTAAGTATAAACTTTTCGTTTTTAATTATAAAAATCATCCGAGGGGGCTAAATCTGGCGAATAAAGCGCTTAAAGTATTAAATTCGAACTTTAATTCGTTCAATGAATCGTTTTTTCGAAAAAAATTGTCATTTTTAAACAACTAGATAAAACCGGGTACTTTTTAAACCGTCCCCGTATTACTAAGTATAAACTTTTCGTTTTTAATTATAAAAATCATCCGAGGGGGCTAAATCTGGCGAATAAAGCGCTTAAAGTATTAAATTCGAACTTTAATTCGTTCAATGAATCGTTTTTTCGAAAAAAATTGTCATTTTTAAACAAGTATACGAAACCGGGTACTTTTTAAACCGTCCCCGTACTACTAGGTATGAACCCTTCGTTTTTAATTATAAAAACGACGAAGATTGAGCAGCAATTTCGACTATAATTATTTTTTCGCCAACAAAAGAAGTCCAATTATTCAAAAATAAATCCCCTCTTCCGGTAGTCCAACTGATGCCCGAATCGTTTCGAAAAAAAAAAAAAAAAAATGTCTGTCTTTACACAATACCCCGAAGCCGTTTTCTCTTCCGTGTAAATCCAATATGTCGAGTTTTTTGTTGCATAATAATAATTATAACCTTCGGTTTCGGCGATGGCACGCCTCGACACATGTCAGACGTAAGACCTTATTGAATACCCTCGTATTAAGTATAAGAGGTAAAAAAATAATAAAAAAAAAAATCCGGCACACGTTTCGAACAATGTAACAGTTATTTCGAAAGACACGTGTCTCGATTACTAAAATCCACGTAACGCAGATTGCAAAGTTTCATATTATGCCTTTTCATATTCGAAATATTCGTACGGTTTCGAAAACCCGTGATATTATCGTAAAAAAAACATAAAATATGAAAACCATCGAATTATTTTGAATTATTTTAAAAATTACGAATTAACCAATGGGCTAGAGCCGCCCCTGGCCTTAGCAACAATGACGTAATCGTTAAAAATTAATATAATGATGTCACGACTTTTTCACATCGAATCACCCCTGTATATCTACAACGAAAATTATCTATAACATACGAGGGTCGTTTAAAAGTTACCGGACAACAGGATTTTGTTTAATTAAGTAATTTTTTAGTTAATTAGTTCAGTAATTATATTTTGTACGTCACTGATTCGGTAGTTTCCATGGCCTCGGATATAAAAACGACCAAATTTTTAATCAATTATTCAAGGTTGACACTGGACAATAACCTTTTTGATGTATCGTTCGTTATATTATGTTAATACTCGAAAATTTACATAATAAAAAACGGAGGAAATGATTAAGATGTTGGAATTTCGATTTTTTTTTTAAATAACATTTTTATATAATTCGCGTTCGGAAACCGAATCGCACGTTTTGTTAGATTATTGTTTAATAAAAATAACGAAAAATCGTTCTAAAAATTATAATTGTATACTGGATGTTTAAAAAAAAAATGTTGATATCAACTAGACAAGTACTCGAGATAAAGTACGGCTCTGTTTTGGGGGTTGGGTCGTGGTACGCACGCGCCGGATTGACAATCCGATGATACGTCGAATTCGGAATACGTTCGGAACTAGTTTCGAACATTTCAGCAATGCAGACCGAAATTGTTTGTGTTTTTGATAAATTCTAGGCGATTTAATTTCAATTCCTGCCAATTTCACGTGTTTGTCAATCGACTAACTGTCAATTTATCGGAATGTTTGTCAATTTTGAATGAATTTCTACGAGATGAATTCGAGACAAAAACTATATGAATTCTAGTCAATTTCACCAAAATTCTGGTCAATTTCACGTTTATATCTCTTTTATTGGAGAAAACTATCAATTTAATAGGAATTTTAGCAATTCACGTCGAATTTTTATACGTTTTTGTTAAATTCTAGTCAATTTAATTTGAATTCCGGTCAATTTCTTGTCTTTGTCAATTTTTTCGAAGACTAACTATCATTTTATCGTAATTTTTGTCAATTTTGAAAGAATTTCTACAAGTTGTTGATGAATTCGAGTCAAATTTATATGAATTCTAGTCAATTTCACTAAAATTCTGGTCAAATTCACGTTTATGTCTATAATTTTAGAGAATACTGTCAATTCAATCGAAATTTTAGCAATTCACGTCGAATTTTTATATATTTTTAATAAATTCTAGTCAATTTAATTTGAATTCCGGTCAATTTCTTGTCTTTGTCAATTTTTTCGAAGACTAACAATCAATTTATCATAATTTTTGTCAATTCTGAAAGAATCTCTACAAGTTGTTGATGAATTCGAGTCAAATTTATATGAATTCTAGTCAATTTCACTAAAATTCTGGTCAATTTCACGTTTATGTCTATAATTTTAGAGAATACTGTCAATTCAATCGAAATTTTAGCAATTCACGTCGAATTTTTATATATTTTTGTTAAATTCTAGTCAATTCAACTTGAATTCCGGTCAATTTCTTGTCTTTGTCAATTTTTTCGAAGACTAACAATCAATTTATCATAATTTTTGTCAATTCTGAAAGAATCTCTACAAGTTGTTGATGAATTCGAGTCAAATTTATATGAATTCTAGTCAATTTCACTAAAATTCTGGTCAATTTCACGTTTATGTCTATATTTTTAGAGAATACTGTCAATTCAATCGGAATTTCAGCGATTCACGTTGAATTTTTATATATTTTTGATAAATTCTAGTCAATTCAACTTGAATTCCGGTCAATTTCTTGTTTTTGTCAATTTTTCGAAGACTAACAATCAATTTATCATAATTTTTGTCAATTCTGAAAGAATCTCTACAAGTTGTTGATGAATTCGAGTCAAATTTATATGAATTCTAGTCAATTTCACTAAAATTCTGGTCAATTTCACGTTTATGTCTATAATTTTAGAGAATACTGTCAATTCAATCGGAATTTCAGCGATTCACGTTGAATTTTTATATATTTTTGATAAATTCTAGTCAATTCAACTTGAATTCCGGTCAATTTCTTGTCTTTGTCAATTTTTTCGAAGACTAACAATCAATTTATCATAATTTTTGTCAATTCTGAAAGAATCTCTACAAGTTGTTGATGAATTCGAGTCAAATTTATTTGAATTCTAGTCAATTTCACTAAAATTCTGGTCAATTTCACGTTTATGTCTATATTTTTAGAGAATACTGTCAATTCAATCGGAATTTCAGCGATTCACGTTGAATTTTTATATATTTTTGATAAATTCTAGTCAATTCAACTTGAATTCCGGTCAATTTCTTGTTTTTGTCAATTTTTCGAAGACTAACAATCAATTTATCATAATTTTTGTCAATTCTGAAAGAATCTCTACAAGTTGTTGATGAATTCGAGTCAAATTTATATGAATTCTAGTCAATTTCACTAAAATTCTGGTCAATTTCACGTTTATGTCTATAATTTTAGAGAATACTGTCAATTCAATCGAAATTTTAGCAATTCACGTCGAATTTTTATATATTTTTAATAAATTCTAGTCAATTTAATTTGAATTCCGGTCAATTTCTTGTCTTTGTCAATTTTTTCGAAGACTAACAATCAATTTATCATAATTTTTGTCAATTCTGAAAGAATCTCTACAAGTTGTTGATGAATTCGAGTCAAATTTATATGAATTCTAGTCAATTTCACTAAAATTCTAGTCAATTTCACGTTTATATCTATAATTTTAGAGAATACTGTCAATTCGATCGGAATTTTAGCAATTCACGTCGAATTTTTATATATTTTTGTTAAATTCTAGTCAATTTAATTTGAATTCCGGTCAATTTCTTGTCTTTGTCAATTTTTTCGAAGACTAACTATCATTTTATCGTAATTTTTGTCAATTTTGAAAGAATTTCTACAAGTTGTTGATGAATTCGAGTCAAATTTATATGAATTCTAGTCAATTTCACTAAAATTCTGGTCAAATTCACGTTTATGTCTATAATTTTAGAGAATACTGTCAATTCAATCGAAATTTTAGCAATTCATGTCGAATTTTTATATATTTTTAATAAATTCTAGTCAATTTAATTTGAATTCCGGTCAATTTCTTGTCTTTGTCAATTTTTTCGAAGACCAACTATCATTTTATCGTAATTTTTGTCAATTTTGAAAGAATTTCTACAAGTTGTTGATGAATTCGAGTCAAATTTATATGAATTCTAGTCAATTTCACTAAAATTCTGGTCAATTTCACGTTTATGTCTATAATTTTAGAGAATACTGTCAATTCAATCGAAATTTTAGCAATTCACGTCGAATTTTTATATATTTTTGTTAAATTCTAGTCAATTCAACTTGAATTCCGGTCAATTTCTTGTCTTTGTCAATTTTTTCGAAGACTAACTATCATTTTATCGTAATTTTTGTCAATTTTGAAAGAATTTCTACAAGTTGTTGATGAATTCGAGTCAAATTTATATGAATTCTAGTCAATTTCACTAAAATTCTGGTCAATTTCACGTTTATGTCTATAATTTTAGAGAATACTGTCAATTCAATCGAAATTTTAGCAATTCACGTCGAATTTTTATATATTTTTGTTAAATTCTAGTCAATTCAACTTGAATTCCGGTCAATTTCTTGTCTTTGTCAATTTTTTCGAAGACTAACTATCATTTTATCGTAATTTTTGTCAATTTTGAAAGAATTTCTACAAGTTGTTGATGAATTCGAGTCAAATTTATATGAATTCTAGTCAATTTCACTAAAATTCTGGTCAATTTCACGTTTATGTCTATAATTTTAGAGAATACTGTCAATTCAATCGAAATTTTAGCAATTCACGTCGAATTTTTATATATTTTTGTTAAATTCTAGTCAATTTAATTTGAATTCCGGTCAATTTCTTGTCTTTGTCAATTTTTTCGAAGACTAACTATCATTTTATCGTAATTTTTGTCAATTTTGAAAGAATTTCTACAAGTTGTTGATGAATTCGAGTCAAATTTATATGAATTCTAGTCAATTTCACTAAAATTCTGGTCAATTTCACGTTTATGTCTATAATTTTAGAGAATACTGTCAATTCAATCGAAATTTTAGCAATTCACGTCGAATTTTTATATATTTTTGTTAAATTCTAGTCAATTCAACTTGAATTCCGGTCAATTTCTTGTCTTTGTCAATTTTTTCGAAGACTAACTATCATTTTATCGTAATTTTTGTCAATTTTGAAAGAATTTCTACAAGTTGTTGATGAATTCGAGTCAAATTTATATGAATTCTAGTCAATTTCACTAAAATTCTGGTCAATTTCACGTTTATGTCTATAATTTTAGAGAATACTGTCAATTCAATTGAAATTTTAGCAATTCACGTCGAATTTTTATATATTTTTGTTAAATTCTAGTCAATTCAACTTGAATTCCGGTCAATTTCTTGTCTTTGTCGATTTTTTCTCCAACTAACTATCATTTTATCGTAATTTTTGTCAATTCTGAAGAATCTTCACAAGTTGTTAATGAATTCAAGTCAAATTTATATGCATTCTAATCAAATCCAATGAAATTAGATTCAAAATAAGTTCGGAACTAGTTATCACTGCCCTACAAACACATAATTTCAAACTGCAGACGAATCTGATGACAGAACATGTTCGGGAACTCTACAAATTCGATATCAGTGACGGATTCACAGATTCGCCGCTTCTCCCCGTCCCCACCGTTTCAACAATAATTTTCAATCGCCTATTTCGAAATTTTTGAACGAAATCGAAATCTGCTCAATCCACCACTGTACAACGTTCATCAGTTTGATCATACGAAGCCGCAACCGCCCCTAGAACCTCGTCAATCCAAAAAATATCGAAAAATCGTAAAAAAATTTTCTAAACAAGCGTCAAGTTCTAGTGAATACGCGGTCGCGTCCAATAATTTTCAATAATTAAAAAATATCCAGGGACGGAATCACGAAATAGAAAAAAAAAAAATAAAGAAAATGACCAAATTGTTAATTGTTTTATTGATAATGATAAAAAAAACGATTAAATATTATTTAATATTATCGTTAAAATTGATATTGTCGATGTCGTTTGCCCGGTCTAAGTTTATCCTTCGCGCGTTTCATAAATGCGGGGTAAGTGACTTATCGTGACCTCGGAAACACCGCAAATCGACGCCGGCGAAGATTCTCGCTCGCTAAACGTCTCTCTGTGCATTGGGTCACTGTCCCAAAGAAACCTTTCAAAAATTCCACGGCGACGATGCCGCGTTTCACCGTCCGTCATATCGGCAACGAAATCTCAATTTTTTTACGATTAAAACTCGAGCGCGAACTTCTCGAATACCACTCGTATGACGTTCGTCGATAGAAATGTCGAAAAATGACAGATTTGACGTATCCCTTACACGGTTGCCGCATCTCAAAACTTGTACAGCGATTCGCGTATTTATTTCGATTTTGGTTTTCGAAAAATCAAAATTACATACGTCGTTGATTATTTTTGCTCTTATATACGAGGAATGTACCGGAAATACCCGGGACAGTGAAGAAAATACGAAAATTTTGATTGCAAATTGTTTTACCAGCGATGTTCGATAAGTTCCAAGTCTAGGGACATAAAATGATACGAGGGGGTTAAATTTGGCGAATTGGTAGTAAATCAAACTTTAATTAATCGATTTTGGTTATTGCAATTTTGGATGTTTGAACCGGTGGATTGTCTTGATGAAATGACAATTTTTTCTTAACCAAATGCGTCAGTTTTTGCTCGATTTCTTCGCTAAAACACTTTCCGTTGATAGTTTTTTACTTTTTCGAGATGAATAATGAAAATTATCGTAAAAAAAACAGACACCAACAGATGGAATGATCTTTGCCTTCTTTGGAGCCTATTAATCCTTTTCAGTCCATTTTTTTTGTTCCTTTTGACTTTGAAGTGATGAAACATCGTCACGACGATGTTTTTGTTCCCATTTGATCGAGCTAAAGCCTTCCAAATTGTATTTTATCACATAACGATGATCAAATTCAATGAAAACGTCCATTATTGATAAGCTGTCGAATAAATACTAAATAACGTGACGTCTTCAAGTAACTAGCGTCATCTCTAGGTCAGACAAGGTATTTATGAAACCTCCCTCGTATACAATTTTTATTTCCACGTTACTTTCTTTAAAAAAAAAACTCGAAATTCGTTACGACTTAACAATTTTTCGTAAAAACGTTTCTATTTAATACTTATTTCGTTTATAGAACGTTTAATAACGAAAAAAAATCCCCGGCACTGTTTTTTCGGTCGAATACGTCGGATTAAAAACTTCCGAAACCGCCCTCGTATACAATTTTTATTTCCACGTTAGTTTCCTTTAAAAAAAAACTCGAAATTCGTTACGAATTAACAATTTTTCGTAAAAACGTTTCTATTTAATACTTATTTCGTTTATAGAACGTTTAATAACGAAAAAAAATCCCCGGCACTGTTTTTTCGGTCGAATACGTCGGATTAAAAACTTCCGAAACCGCCCTCGTATACAATTTTTATTTCCACGTTAGTTTCCTTTAAAAAAAAAACTCGAAATTCGTTACGAATTAACAATTTTTCGTAAAAACGTTTCTATTTAATAATTATTTCGTTTATAGAACGTTTAATAACGAAAAAAAATCCCCGGCACTGTTTTTTCGGTCGAATACGTCGGATTAAAAACTTCCGAAACCGCCCTCGTATACAATTTTTATTTCCACGTTAGTTTCCTTTAAAAAAAAACTCGAAATTCGTTACGAATTAACAATTTTTCGTAAAAACGTTTCTATTTAATACTTATTTCGTTTATAGAACGTTTAATAACGAAAAAAAATCCCCGGCACTGTTTTTTCGGTCGAATACGTCGGATTAAATACTTCCGAAACCGCCCTCGTATACAATTTTTATTTCCACGTTAGTTTCCTTTAAAAAAAAACTAGAAATTCGTTACGAATTAACAATTTTTCGTAAAAACGTTTCTATTTAATAATTATTTCGTTTCTAGAACGTTTAATAACGAAAAAAAAATCCCCGGCACTGTTTTTTCGGTCGAATACGTCGGATTAAATACTTCCGAAACCGCCCTCGTATACAATTTTTATTTCCACGTTAGTTTCTTTAAAAAAAAAACTCGAAATTCGTTACGAATTAACAATT
This sequence comes from Diorhabda sublineata, assembly GCF_026230105.1. NCBI lineage: Eukaryota > Metazoa > Arthropoda > Insecta > Coleoptera > Chrysomelidae > Diorhabda > Diorhabda sublineata. Next base: position 597,372 of record NC_079479.1, read on the forward strand.
TTTCGAAAAAACGTTTCTATTTAATAATTATTTCGTTTATAGAACGTTTAATAACGAAAAAAAAATCCCCGGCACTGTTTTTTCGGTCGAATACGTCGGATTAAATACTTCCGAAACCGCCCTCGTATACAATTTTTATTTCCACGTTAGTTTCTTTAAAAAAAAAACTCGAAATTCGTTACGAATTAACAATTTTTCGAAAAAACGTTTCTATTTAATAATTATTTCGTTTATAGAACGTTTAATAACGAAAAAAAATCCCCGGCACTGTTTTTTCGGTCGAATACGTCGGATTAAATACTTCCGAAACCGCCCTCGTATACAATTTTTATTTCCACGTTAGTTTCCTTTAAAAAAAAACTCGAAATTCGTTACGAATTAACAATTTTTCGTAAAAACGTTTCTATTTAATAATTATTTCGTTTATAGAACGTTTAATAACGAAAAAAAATCCCCGGCACTGTTTTTTCGGTCGAATACGTCGGATTAAATACTTCCGAAACCGCCCTCGTATACAATTTTTATTTCCACGTTAGTTTCCTTTAAAAAAAAACTCGAAATTCGTTACGAATTAACAATTTTTCGTAAAAACGTTTCTATTTAATAATTATTTCGTTTATAGAACGTTTAATAACGAAAAAAAATCCCCGGCACTGTTTTTTCGGTCGAATACGTCGGATTAAATACTTCCGAAACCGCCCTCGTATACAATTTTTATTTCCACGTTAGTTTCTTTTGAAAAAAAACTCGAAATTCGTTACGAATTAACAATTTTTCGTAAAAACGTTTCTATTTAATAATTATTTCGTTTCTAGAACGTTTAATAACGAAAAAAAATCCCCGGCACTGTTTTTTCGGTCGAATACGTCGGATTAAATACTTCCGAAACCGCCCTCGTATACAATTTTTATTTCCACGTTAGTTTCCTTTAAAAAAAAACTCGAAATTCGTTACGAATTAACAATTTTTCGTACACTCTAATAATTATTTAGTTTATTAATTTTTTAATGTAAAAAAAAATATCTCCGGCACTGTTTTTTTGTACAAATATATGTGGTGGTGATAAATATTTTCTATTAACAGCCGAGTTGTCCTTGTCCTTGCCGTAATGACGTAAACGTTATTACACAGATTACATAAAAGCTTTTCGACCTTCAATTTAATTTTTGGCAAACTCGTTCGAACGGTTGGTTCACGGTCAAATATAAACCGATTTATACACTAGTGGTAAACATTTTTCGCCGAAACAAAAAATAAAAACACGCCCAACACCGATTCCACTTTTATTATCTAACCAAATTTCGAAATATTCGTACGCAAAATCGAGTATTCGATTTATGATACCTCCGAGGTCGTTGACGCGTTTCGTTTCGAAAATCCAAGTGTCTATTTCACAATTTAGTCCAGTCCGCGTATTTCTAACTGATTTCCACCTCGATTTCAATCATCGGATCCGGTTAAAACTTCGAAATTTCGGATTTAGATTAAGCCCCCGGACTAAAACCACGTACGTACCATAGAATGGACAAATAACCAGTCAACGACCTTATACCGGAAATTATGACTCTATTCTTTCATTTTATTTTTTTTTTTTTTTCGTTTACATTTACGCAATCGACAAAGTCAAATTTGATTATACAGGGTTCGTAAAAACTAAAAAACGAATTATTGTTATTTATATTGTCGTCGATGTAACTACGATACATTTCCACCATTCCGAGACTGTTTTTACCGCAAATTGGTCGAGAAAATACTTTTTTTTATAACAAAATTTCAAATCTGTACATATACAAACCCACGCGTAATAGTATACGAGGTGCGGTCGAGAAAAAACTCCGGAAACTCCCTTCGTGCGTCTTCCCGGACAATCCGATTCTAAACTGATTACCAACTGAGCTAAAATCGATTCTTCGATAACAATCGTCGTGATTCCTGACGATTTTGCACTCGTAAGACCCCAAATACCCGGACTACAACACCCATAGTTGGTAAATTGAAAAAAACCACGATTATTTCTCAATATACTGTCCCATTAGAGCTTTTACGCCAAAATAAAAAGTCTGGACGTTCCTTTCGGCTTCGCCAACGGAAAAAAAATCGAACGGGGTCAGATCGGGTCTGTACGGTGGATGTTTTAAGTCTGTAGGGCGTTGGAAAGCATCCCCGGCGGTATAACTGAATGTCGAGTTAATTTACATTCACTTTTTCTCGGTGTATCGAATCTAATGCGCTCGGGTATATTTATTTTGTTGGGAAGACCTTGAAAAATGGCGAGGCCACGGTCAAACGAAGACCCCGGAAAGAAAAAAACGACATCGAACTTTATCTAATAGTCGAATTCGGCGTCGGTTCGAATTTTTTTCCAGCCTCGGGAAAAAAAATTGTTACACCGAAGTTGGTACATTGAATCTCGGTTATCGTAAAGTGATTTTTGCGGAAATGGACCTCCTAGGTACGCGTCAATCATCGAAATTATACGCAAGTCTACCGCCCGCTGTCGTTTTTCGAAAAAAAATTCGTTTATTACCGAGGATTTTGCGGTGGGTCGGTTTTAACAAAGAAAAAAAGACTTTTAGGGCGATAATTTACTAAAAGTAATAAAGTAATTTGTAAGGGAAGGTCACGACGTAATTATCGCACCCTTAAGAACGCATTCTAAGCGTAAAAAGCACAGGGTCGGTCGGCTCCACGGCAAATTTCGACAAAAACCAATCCGGTTGTTAATCACCCGATTTTTTTAATCGAAAACCTTTATTTTTTCAATTGTAAATAAATAAAGACGTAAAACAAGAAATAATAAACTCAAAATCAGCTAAATCGGCTGTTTTAAACAATCCTCGAGTGTAAAAAACTTAAAATAAACAGCTTGTAAACGTTGAAGCCGGTCCTGTCTTTTCGTAGGATATTTATTTGCTCGGTAAAAGTGATTCGAGTAGGTTACAAAGTGAACGTAACGCGATTTGAGTGATTTATTTGTTGTTGTTCATTGACCAGATCAAAAATGGGTTCGTTTAAAGTGAAAAAAAAAGTCTTGGTACTTTTTCTCGACGATCTTATACAGATAAATACCGTGAAATCCGTTTGTGGTCGTAATAAAATTAGTCTCGGTCCGAAAACTTCGAAAAATTCGTAAATTTCCGAGTCCTTACCCATTACCTAGTCCGTAGATTTAAAACAAACCCGAAATTTTTGTGTTTTATTTATTGGACCAGGTACTTGTGGTACGGTCCTCGTATATTTCCCAACGAAATTTCTCCCTCTTTAATATAAATTGAATTATCAAAGTTATACATTTTTTTGATCGATTGTAACATTTGGAAACTAAACTAAATCAACTACGACACGTTTTTTTTTTTTTGAAAATTTTTTGTAGCCGACCTTTTACTTCCCCAATTTTATTTTACCGTTACGCGAGGCGAAATCTAATCCTTTTGTATAAGCGAAAGGGTACGAAAAACACCATCAGACAGGAAGTAATTCGTCAGGATTAAAATTAATGGGTCTATAGAAAAAATACAAAAAAAAAATCTGCACGTGTCAGCCACTTGTAGAATTTTATAGACGTAAATTGTTTTTGCATACACACCAAAAAAAAATTGTAAATTGTAAATAATACAAGACATTACTGAATTAGCGTTTTTTTTTGTTATAATATTTACTATTTACCAGACGATTTATTAGTAAATAAATATTTCTTAAGCTACGCGTATAATTGAGACGTGCGGCAACACCGCAATGATGTATAGTTATGACGCGATGGCGATCTCCCATTATTGCGATGCAACGACCTCGAGAACGATGAACCCTTATATCGATGTTGAAAATGCAGAAGACAAGCGGACAGCAAAGGTTCGCTAACCGACTAAAGACTGTTGCTTTTTGTACTTTGAAAAATCTAAATTTTTTTTACTGTCTGCAGAATATGAATATACACATTTTTATATATTGTTATTTATATCCACCTCGTATATTATTCTTTATATCTAGTTATAACAAGTTTCATCGAATTATATAATGTATTTAAAAAGATATGATTATTTTTATATCGAAATATCGAGATTTATGTAAAATAAATACTCTATATATGAATAAACGTTTAAATTTTGAACAAACTAACATATTTATGGAGAAAAAAGTGAGGTTATGATTCTAATTTGTATCAATTATACATAACGTTGTTGTATACACACAATCTTTTAATGTATAAATCCGATTATAACACCATACAATATTAACTTTAATAGTACTATTAAATCAATAGTTAGTACTTACGGTACCGTAATTTTTTAAAACTTCTAATACGAATTTAATATTAACAAATTATTACACGCTTATTACATAAAAAGAAGTTATCAATAACATTTATTGTCTGTCATATGTTTCTTCTTCTTTTTTTTATTGAATAGGACTTTGTCCTGTGTAAAACTTTGTTATATAATTGTCAATACTTAAATAAATTAGGGTTAGTTGTAGGTTAGGAGGTTCGATTAGGCGCCTCCTATTATAATTTGGTGAATGCAGTTGCATTTATCATAATATACCTTAACGATTATTGGTTGAAGGTGAAACTAACGGTCTTTGAACGTCTTTGCCAGAGTTCGACGCACGCGAAGGTGTATACGACATGCGTTTTCATTACACCGTTGCCACATTTAACTGTATAATAACGTATAATATTATATAAAAATTATGTTGAAAACCATATAAATGTAATAGAAAATAGAATGTAAATGAAAAAACAACAATCTATTTTCGCTTTAATCGATGTAGTAAATGATATATGTTTATATTATTTATAAATTGTATATATCACAAATATTGAATATGTATTAGATGTGGCAACAATGTCAAGTGCATTTACCTCTTTATTTTTCGGTATCGACAGATGTTCTTCATCCGCTACGACATGCGACGCCACGTTGTATTTCGTCTTTCAGTTTAGTTCATATGACGTAGAATATGCATACGTAAAAGTATTTACGTCATAAGTAATTAATTAATTAACAATCCAAATTGAACAACGAAGTTTGTTAAAAGTCAAGATAATATTGGCGGGAATTACAAAACGTTTGGTTGAATTAAATATATCAATAATCAAATGCTACGTTGTCAAGTTTAACTCTACTAAAAACATAAATATTTTGAAAGATTTTTTTTATATTACCGTTTACTGATTGCATTAGATATATTTTGATTAATTAGTTGTATTATTAGATAGATTATAAATTAATTATAATAGAATGAAGACGTAAAACAAAATGGAGTATGTGAATGACAATTTATATGGTTATATTTTGAAAAATAAAAAACAAACTATTGTTATTAAACATAACGTTATTTCGTATTGTTTTTTAACCGTAATAATTTGATCGTTAAACGACATATATAACGTTTTACATAATTCGAATTCAAATACGGTGTCGCGTGCTATCGACGCAATTAGCGAAAGGAACGACTTCAGCATAAAAAAGTAGAAGAGTGAACTCGTAAAATATTAAGCGACATATATGCAGTGACGATGACGGCGTACGCTATTCCTACTACTGAAACTAAACAGGTGATTGACCTGGAAAGAGGGCACTGGCACTGCTCACAACAAATATTTAAATGCTGAACATATTTTACTAATTATTCAATTCTCCGCACCATACTTTGTATAAACGCGATACGTTTGAAAATATCTTTTGAATCAATGTGAGATTTTGTAATTAATTTAATTAATAAATGATATGGACAAGGTCATCACTCTCTCTCTATATATATATATTGATATCTCTTTCTTTTGTTATAGTTATTTATAATAGAGATGGGAATGGCGATTCAAAACGATTTATTTAGAATATTTATACGTTTAAGTTGAAAAATTTGTATGTTATTGTTTTTTTTTAATAAAATTTGACGTTTTTTTAAATATATTTTTTATTATTTGACTCGTAATTCTTTCGAAAACTATCCCAAATCTTCTAAAAGTACTGTTCTCTAAAATTTTCATATTTAAACACATAGAGGTGGCCATTTTGAAGTAGAATTTGTGAAAATATGAATAGTTATTTGAAAAATAATAAATCCGTATTAAACCGAAACGCCCGGTATCTTAGAAAGTGGGAATATTTTTCTTAAATCATAAGAAAATTCGATAAAAATTAACTAAACCATATAAATTAATTTCCTGGTATAAACTACGTAATTTTTTGTATCCCTTCTGATCCCCTGGTACCTATAAAAATCTCTTGATATCTAATAAACGATTTTTAAAAGATGAAATTTCATAATTGGGTAAATAACAGTTCCAAAATAACGTAATTTGTTTGTAACTGCATTCCAACTCCAAAGTCGTAAAAACAACTTTCAAAATGGTAAAAATTCGAAAAGAATTCTTTCGAAAACTATCCCAAATCTTCTGTAACTAGCGTTCTCTAAAATTTTCATATTCAAACACGTAGAGGTGGCCATTTTGAAGTAGAATTTGCGAAAATATGAATAGTTATTTGAAAAATAATAAATCCGTATTAAAACGAAACGCCCGGTATCTTAGAAAGTGGGAATATTTTTCTTAAATCATAAGAAAATTCGATAAAAATCAACTAAACTATTTAAATTAGTTTCCTGGTATAACCTACGTAATTTTTTGTGTCCCTTCTGTTCCCCTGGTACCTATAAAAATCTCTTGATATCTAATAAACGATTTTTAAAAGATGGAATTTCATAATTGGGTAAATAACAGTTCCAAAATAACGTAATTTGTCAATAACTGCTTTCCAACTCTAAAGTCGTAAAAATAACTTTCAAATTGGTAAAAATCCGAAAAGAATTCTTTCGAAAACTATCCCAAATCTTCTGTAACTAACGTTGTTTAAAATTTTCATATTTAAACACATAGAGGTGGCCATTTTGAAGTAGAATTTGTGAAAATATGAATAGTTATTTAAAAAATAATAAATCCGTATTAAAACGAAACGCCCGGTATCTTAGAAAGTGGGAATATTTTTCTTACATCATAAGAAAATTCGATAAAAATCAACTAAAGTATATAAATTAGTTTCCTGGTATAACCTACGTAATTTTTTGTGTCCCTTCTGTTCCCCTGGTACCTATAAAAATCTCTTGATATCTAATAAACGATTTTTAAAAGATGGAATTTCATAATTGGCTAAATAACAGTTCCAAAATAACGTAATTTGTTAGTAACTGCATTCCAACTCCAAAGTCGTAAAAATAACTTTCAAAATGGTAAAAATTCGAAAAGAATTCTTTCGAAAACTATCCCAAATCTTCTGTAACTAGCGTTGTCTGAAATTTTCATATTTAAACACATAGAGATGGCCATTCTGAAGTAGAATTAGTGAAAATATGAATAGTTATTTGAAAAATAATAAATCCGTATTAAAACGAAACGCCCGGTATCTTAGAAAGTGGGAATATTTTTCTTAAATCATAAGAAAATTCGATAAAAATCAACTAAACTATTTAAATTAGTTTCCTGGTATAACCTACGTAATTTTTTGTGTCCCTTCTGTTCCCCTGGTACCTATAAAAATCTCTTGATATCTAATAAACGATTTTTAAAAGATGGAATTTCATAATTGGGTAAATAACAGTTCCAAAATAACGTAATTTGTCAATAACTGCTTTCCAACTCTAAAGTCGTAAAAATAACTTTCAAATTGGTAAAAATCCGAAAAGAATTCTTTCGAAAACTATCCCAAATCTTCTGTAACTAACGTTGTTTAAAATTTTCATATTTAAACACATAGAGGTGGCCATTTTGAAGTAGAATTTGTGAAAATATGAATAGTTATTTAAAAAATAATAAATCCGTATTAAAACGAAACGCCCGGTATCTTAGAAAGTGGGAATATTTTTCTTACATCATAAGAAAATTCGATAAAAATCAACTAAAGTATATAAATTAGTTTCCTGGTATAACCTACGTAATTTTTTGTGTCCCTTCTGTTCCCCTGGTACCTATAAAAATCTCTTGATATCTAATAAACGATTTTTAAAAGATGGAATTTCATAATTGGCTAAATAACAGTTCCAAAATAACGTAATTTGTTAGTAACTGCATTCCAACTCCAAAGTCGTAAAAATAACTTTCAAAATGGTAAAAATTCGAAAAGAATTCTTTCGAAAACTATCCCAAATCTTCTGTAACTAGCGTTGTCTGAAATTTTCATATTTAAACACATAGAGATGGCCATTCTGAAGTAGAATTAGTGAAAATATGAATAGTTATTTAAAAAATAATAAATCCGTATTAAAACGAAACGCCCGGTATCTTAGAAAGTGGGAATATTTTTCTTAAATCATAAGAAAATTCGATATAAATCAACTAAACTATATAAATTAATTTCCTGGTATAAACTACGTAATTTTTTGTGTCCCTTCTGTTCCCCTGGTACCTATAAAAATCTCTTGATATCTAATAAACGATTTTTAAAAGATGGAATTTCATAATTGGGTAAATAACAGTTCCAAAATAACGTAATTTGTCAATAACTGCTTTCCAACTCTAAAGTCGTAAAAATAATTTTCAAATTGGTAAAAATACGAAAAGAATTTTTTCGAAAACTATCCCAAATCTTCTGTAACTAGCGTTGTCTGAAATTTTCATATTTAAACACATAGAGATGGCCATTCTGAAGTAGAATTAGTGAAAATATGAATAGTTATTTAAAAAATAATAAATCCGTATTAAAACGAAACGCCCGGTATCTTAGAAAGTGGGAATATTTTTCTTAAACCATAAGAAAATTCGATAAAAATCAACTAAACTATTTAAATTAGTTTCCTGGTATAACGTACGTAATTTTTTGTGTCCCTTCTGATCCCCTGGTACCTATAAAAATCTCTTGATATCCAATAAACGATTTTTAAAAGATGAAATTTAATAATTGGGTAAATAACAGTTCCAAAATAACGTAATTTGTTAGTAACTGCGAAATGTGTGTTTATATTTATCTTATGAATTATTCTGTGGGAACATACATACAATTTGTGTGAATTTTTTAATGTCTAAATCATATTATTACTAATAAAATATTTATAAATAATTGGAGTAATTTTTACATCATCACGTTAACGTACTCACAAGTTTCATTGTGAAGTAATAATAAATAAATTACTTGCAATAAAAAGAGAAAAAAACATTATTAAATTAATTAAAATCGTATATTTTTGTATTACTATATAGATATACTTTCATTAATTATCAACACGCTCTGTATAAAATGATCAGGAAAAAATATAATTTCTTTCGTAATAATAAATCGTCCATTTTGTTTAAAATCGGCACATTTCCATATAGCTTCCACCCGCGGAAGAAGAAGAAGAAGAAGAATAAGTTATTGAACTCGGTCGGCGTGTAGGAAGTCGTTCGAACTGAATAAGTAAATGAATGAGTCCAACGAGATAGAGCGAAAGAGAAGAAGTGATCGTCGAATCGCGTTGTTTATTGTGATGGAGTCTATTAAAGGGGTCAACGAAGGTTTGTAACCGCAAATAAGGTCACAATCTAGTGTGAGTAACCTCGATTGCGAAGCTCAAACACCTCGTATTCATGGTCGTAACTAGATTTCTTCTTTTCGGATTATACTAAGACGAAGATGTTTATAACTGTATCAAATAGAACGTGACCGATTTTATTCGATTTTCAAATAAACAAATTATTTCAAACTGTTGTTTTTCAGCATATCCGATTATATCTACTGTATAATTTTTTATCGGTAAATATCATAATTGAATGGAATATTTACATAAAATTTTTTTATCTGTTATTGTTTTTAATATTAATAAATACTTTGTTAGGTAATATTTTCTATCAACACAAATATTTGACGCAATAATAAGAAATTCGTGGCATATTTTCAAATAATTATTTACTTTATTCGTTCATTCACTCAGACCTTGAAATTATAGAAATTATTTAAAGAAACGTTTCATACCGCGCTATCTAGTGAAGAAACGACGAAACTTTACCGACTCTCACTACGCGAAGTACGTATTTAAAACGACAGATGGCGGGGCGTACTACAAAGATAGAATTTTCATGGCCAAGTTGAGATATATAAAACACGTGTTAATAGCGGCGTTGCCGGACGTAATAAAATAGTTGATTATATAGAGAAGTTAAATGAAAATATTTCAAATATGAATTAATACGAAGTAATATAACATTATTTTTGTATCGTTTTTATATTTCAAAGATAGATAAGATCCAGTTGGGTGTGCATGGATGATAAAAAAAATATTTAGAAGAAAAAAAAACGATTTCTCACCTGGTGAAGAATAGTTGTGATTGAAATTTTGTATCGGCATCTTGTGAAGCAACGTAAAATCTACACGAAAAATTCGAAAACCTCCCTAACGGAATCGTAAGTTTCGTCTTGGTAACTTATTCGTAACTGGCGCTTTAAGGGTGGACGCACCGGGGTTGTTAGCGTCGCGATGGCACGTAGGCGTCGGTGCGCGCGCACAGATCACCTGTAGGATCAAGAAACCGACGATCTCTTTTTTTATTGGACACGTGAGCCCTTAACCGTGTACTTGAAAATGACAATTTATTTGCCAGATCGTTTACAAGAAAATTTTTTCATTGAAACGTGGAAAGACACGAGAAATTCTTCCATTTCATGACACAATCTTACAACATATTTATTTAAAAAAAAATAAATAACAGGAAAGAACGTACCTGGTACGGTATTTTCCATTATTTAAAAATTTAAACACATCACTTAGTACAAAAAATAATATTGAGGAAGACCGTCGTCAATAATGATCATTTATTCAATGACATATTACCAATTACGAAAATAGATAAGAATCTGATTGGTCGTTATCTAAAATAAGGTTAACAAACTATAATAATGTCAAAGGCACTCGATAACTACTGTAAATATTCATTTATTTAGAATATTCTTAAAATTATTAATGGTATAGTCGATATACCAGACGACACTGTTGCCAAATCTTACCAAACGAAATTCTTGAAGAAACTAATGAATTGAGGTTAGAGTTTGTGGAATGAATTCGTTAGAATGAAATATGTTTATTCGGTTAGTTTTATTATTTTTAAAAATAAAAGAAGAAAAAAATTTTTTATCATATTAGTTCATTTTCAGATCAAACTTTCATTTAACACCACTATTACTAGTTTATTAAATTCCTTAATGTTGTACTCATTATTATTTTAACTAATTATACGAAAAATATTCAGTATTTCTTCAAGATTCTATAAACAAAAAAAAAATATTACACATTTGAATTAACGTTGAGTATATTTCCAGAAAATAAAAAATATCTGACAACAATGTAAGTTCTATCATGTTATCGGCCATATTGTTAAACATTTACAACTATGGTAGAAGAATATATATAAAAGAAGAAGATTTGTATTAAGAAATAGTGAAATAATAATGTATTATTCGTATATAAAATTGTTTAAGGCGCAAAAAAAACAACTATTAGTAATTAATAGTAGGTAATGTTGAATTTAACAAAAGTTTTCATTCATCGTGACGTATTTCCAGCAATAATTTAAGCACATGCATATCGAACACGTTGCAAATCAAAACCTAAAACTTTCTCGAAGACCATGTGCTTTTAAACGTGATTATAAGCATTATCTACCAAAATAAACGCGTAAATATTAATATACGTTTGATGACGCACTTAATTTCTTTTCACTTAGAACAGTACCGGCTTCAGGAACATTTATAACCTCAAAGAAATTGATATTAAGATCGAGTTATGGTAATAAATTAATAATTACGACGTATGCGCTTTTTTTTTTGTTTAACACTAATAGTCCAGTCAATGTTATCTAATAAAATAATCGATATACCTAAAAAATTATTTATATGTTTCTTTTTTCGAAATTTTGACGTCGTATGAAAAAACGTTTCAAACGAAAGTTGTGGATTTTTTAATTATCTACAACTTTTTTATTTGACTTTTTTTAATACAAATAATATTTACGCGGGAAATTGTAAAAAATTTTAAAAAAAATGTGTTTATATTCGATTATTTTTGAATTTGTATAATTATTGGTGATTTTATAATCTATTTTATAAATACCGTGATGTTTGTCGTATATAAACGATAATCTACCAGGTTTCTAAAATCTGAATATACGAGGGTGGTTCCAGAAGTAACGTGTTTTCTTTGTTTGTTAAAGTACTTTTAGAACCGCCCTCGTAAATGTTATTAACACAAATTTTACGATATTTAATCGCATAATCCTCGTAGTTTATTATGAGAACAAGGAGGTTGAAAAAAAATGAATATTTGAGATGTTTTAATAGTAGATTGTGTAGATACAAATTTCGGGACTGTTCTTTTTGATTTACCCCGTATATATATATATATATATATATATATATATATATATATATATATATATATATACGTAATGTTGCGTATTCGTCGTCGACCGTGCAATTTTACCATGTGATGTAACTATTCACCCAGATATGGTAGGTCGTGACCCAAATTTGGGTCAATATTCTCAATCCATTTTTATTTCAAATATTAAAACATTTTTCATAATTACAGTTATTGTTTCGTTTGAAATAATAAACTTTTTGTACCACATTTTGTTTTAAGTACACTGGGAAACAGTTTATAGGCACACGATTTTTTCGAGTAAATACTTAAACCTCAAATTTTTATTGATATCTGAAAAACTACGCATTTTATGAAAAAAATCATTAAGAACAAAGTTGAAGTAGACAAATTGACGAAGAATTTGATTTTAATTTTATTCTTATACGTGCAATATATACGGAGTTATACCGGGTTGAAGAAAAATTCGAATTTGAAAATTTGTCATAATTCAAGGTTAAATATCGAGAAAACAGTAAATTTTTCGAAAAAAACTCACTGGAACTTTCTTAAAGAGCTTACGAAAACCTTTTAAACGAGCTATTAGAAAAGTTTTTTGTATAAAAATTGATAAAGTTACACTGAAAATAAGTTTTTATCTTAAAAATATGATTTTTTTAGAATTTTCATAAACAATTCTTTATTAATAATCGGAAAACTAGCAAATTTATGCAAAAAATTTCTTTTCCTGTAGAAAATATTTTGTTTTAACCACCCATCCCCAACCCTTTCAAGTCAAAAATAACAAAAATTGGAGATATAAACAAATTCTGAATCATAAATCTCGTAATTGGCTTTTAATACTTTAGATAAAAGTTTTTGGTATGATTTTTACAAAATAGGGGTGGTTTTTGAAGGGAGAAACTTAATAAATTAAAAAAAACCATAACAATACAATTAAGAACATGTTTATTTATTTAATTCGCGCTCCTAAATAATTTTTTTTTTTGATTTTAACTATTTATATAAAATAAGGGGTTGATTTACATTTAAATAAATAATAAACCATATCAGAAGGGGTAGTTTTCACTTCTAATCGATAAAAAACACTTTTATTTAATTTTTAGTGAACGGACTATATAATTTATAATCAAATTGAAATAGTGAACTGAATTCCTAACCTCACATTACAAATATTTCCAACCGAGGCTTGCAAACCTAATGAATGTCCTACTTTTCAATTCCAAAAGGCAACGAACTCAAATCCAATGAATACTTTCATTTTTTTTGCAATATTTACACGGTATTATACACTGAGAAAAACAGTTGTAGTCGCCAAGACCGTTGACGTGCCCCATTACGCAAAGATACGTTGACAAACCAGTTGGTTGTTATGTCAAATGTCAAATCCCATAGAAACTGTCATTTCCGCGAAGCGATAGTGATTTTACTGATCCCAATCAGGCGAACCAATCACCAACTTCATAAATCAAAAGTCTTTGGTCAATTTTCTAATCAAAATCAAAGTTTTTTTCGTGAAATATTCGAAATATTTCAAATCTTAAATTGAGAAATAAGTTTTTAGTTTTTATAACACGTAAGCTTCATATATACTTTCCGAATACCCCGTATACTTGTGTAATCTAGTCATCGCGTTTAATTAAAATAAAATTTTTTCATTGTAAGAGAAAGTGAAATGTTCGAGCACGAATATTACGAAAATCCAAGAAAGTAAACTGACTTTTGCTTTTAAATCAAATTATCCACTCTACTTAGTATTCTCGAGTAGTTTTGTTTTAAAAAAAAATTTGTTTATATTTGATTTTACGATCAAATATCAACCCCCGTATTGCGTGGTAGGATATAAATTCGCTACGTAAGAGGGTGGAGAATAGTCTCATTACGAGGTATGTATCGGCCATTCACCTTGAAACTGCAAAAAATATATTATGTGGGACGACATTTTTATTCGGTATATCTATCACTGTCTTTCACGAAGTACGAATCGCAAAAGCTACGGAGAAATCCAGGTCAATTGGAACCCAGAGCGAGGCTAGTTCAATGACTTCTCGCGAGCTCAGTTGGAATGCGACGTTGACAAGTTGTAATAATTAACGAATCCTTATAGGAAAATAAATTATTTCAAAGTAGTGATGAGGTATTTTATTTATTAATGAAATTTATTGAAATTAAAATATTTCAACACAATTTATTTAACTTACGCTGATAGTATGATTTTTCAATATAATTTTCATTTTTATACAATTCATTAACTCGAATTTTCGTATATTTTCAATACAAGATTTGATTTATATATATAATTAATTGTGATAATGCGTACTATTTTTTATTGAATTTCGTTTTTTTTAAAGTATTTTTTTATTTATTTTCTTACAACTGACAATCTGACAACATTGAATTATCTGTACACTGACGTATAGATAATTTAGCCTTGTACAGAGGTATCGTGTAACGAAGCTTAGTTATCGAGGTCGGGTGATACCTCGCGCGAGATTAGGGCATTGCCTTTCTTTTTTGAGGTCGTGTATACGCCAACTTATTCATTTCACTTATCCATGGCCATGTGTACCGGGGTAAAACGATAAGTTTATATTTCGATAAATAATATATATAGCGAGGTAAAAGGCGAGAAGCGGATATTTGTTAATGTAAAATTTTTTTTGATTTAGATTTTAGGATTTTTCGATATAATAATTAAAAGAAAACTACTTTATAGTGAAACTATGCGAAAATCCATGGAAAACTGTATTTTTTTTATGATTTTTTTAAATGTTTGTTCAAAATACATCTTTATAGTCAAAGTCAAAAATATATTTCAATAAATTCATGTTTTCTCCAACATTTTTCGTTTTTTTTGTGTGAAAACAAAGATTTAACAAAAATTCATTGAAATTGGACGATTTTCTGATTTTTTAGTGTCAAAAAAAACGAGGGGGTACGACAATTTGAAATTACCAAACAAATTAGTAAAAATATACTTGAAAAAATTGATTTTATTTTCAAAATTTTTCGTTTTTTTGTGTAAAAACAAAGATTTAACAGAAATTCATTGAAATTGGATGATTTTTTGATTTTTTAGTGTCAAAAAAAACGAGGGGGTACGACAGTTTATGATCACCTAACAAATTAGTGAAATAAATTGAAAAAAAAAATGATTTTAGTTCAAAATTTTTCGTTTTTTTTTGTGTGAAAACAAAGATTTAACAGAAATTCATTGGAATTGGATGATTTTTTGATTTTTTAGTGTCAAAAAAAACGAGGGGGTACGACAGTTTATGATCACCTAACAAATTAGTGAAATAAATTGAAAAAAAAAAATGATTTTAGTTCAAAATTTTTCGTTTTTTTTTTGTGTGAAAACAAAGATTTAACAGAAATTCATTGGAATTGGATGATTTTTTGATTTTTTAGTGTCAAAAAAAACGAGGGGGTACGACAGTTTATGATCACCTAACAAATTAGTGAAATAAATTGAAAAAAAAATGATTTTAGTTCAAAATTTTTCGTTTTTTTTTGTGTGAAAACAAAGATTTAACAGAAATTCATTGGAATTGGATGATTTTTTGATTTTTTAGTGTCAAAAAAAACGAGGGGGTACGACAGTTTATGATCACCTAACAAATTAGTGAAATAAATTGAAAAAAAAAATGATTTTAGTTCAAAATTTTTCGTTTTTTTTTTGTGTGAAAACAAAGATTTAACAGAAATTCATTGGAATTGGATGATTTTTTGATTTTTTAGTGTCAAAAAAAACGAGGGGGTACGACAGTTTATGATCACCTAACAAATTAGTGAAATAAATTGAAAAAAAAAATGATTTTAGTTCAAAATTTTTCGTTTTTTTTTTGTGTGAAAACAAAGATTTAACAGAAATTCATTGGAATTGGATGATTTTTTGATTTTTTAGTGTCAAAAAAAACGAGGGGGTACGACAGTTTATGATCACCTAACAAATTAGTGAAATAAATTGAAAAAAAAAATGATTTTAGTTCAAAATTTTTCGTTTTTTTTTTGTGTGAAAACAAAGATTTAACAGAAATTCATTGGAATTGGATGATTTTTTGATTTTTTAGTGTCAAAAAAAACGAGGGGGTACGACAGTTTATGATCACCTAACAAATTAGTGAAATAAATTGAAAAAAAAATGATTTTAGTTCAAAATTTTTCGTTTTTTTTTTGTGTGAAAACAAAGATTTAACAGAAATTCATTGGAATTGGATGATTTTTTGATTTTTTAGTGTCAAAAAAAACGAGGGGGTACGACAGTTTATGATCACCTAACAAATTAGTGAAATAAATTGAAAAAAAAATGATTTTAGTTCAAAATTTTTCGTTTTTTTTTTGTGTGAAAACAAAGATTTAACAGAAATTCATTGGAATTGGATGATTTTTTGATTTTTTAGTGTCAAAAAAAACGAGGGGGTACGACAGTTTATGATCACCTAACAAATTAGTGAAATAAATTGAAAAAAAAATGATTTTAGTTCAAAATTTTTCGTTTTTTTTTTGTGTGAAAACAAAGATTTAACAGAAATTCATTGGAATTGGATGATTTTTTGATTTTTTAGTGTCAAAAAAAACGAGGGGGTACGACAGTTTATGATCACCTAACAAATTAGTGAAATAAATTGAAAAAAAAAATGATTTTAGTTCAAAATTTTTCGGTTTTTTGTGTAAAAACAAAGATTTAACAGAAATTCATTGAAATTGGATGATTTTTTGATTTCCTAATGTCAAAAAAACGGGGGGATACGACAGTTTATAATCACTTAACAAATTAGTGAAATAAATTGAAAAAAAAAATGATTTTAGTTCAAAATTTTTCGTTTTTTTGTGTAAAAATAATGATTTAACAAAAATCCATGGAAATCGAACATTTTTTTGGTCTCCTAGTGTTAAAAAAAACGAGGGAGATACGACAGTTTAAAATTACGTATCAAAAATTAAATACTATAAAATTTGATGTACATTTCGACCAATACAGAGAAAAAACAATCTAATAACCAAATAATGAACGATTCGAAAATGTTTTTTACTAAATTAGTCCATACAAAATGTTTTAAAACAAATCATCGATATCTAGTTTTATTTTTGATATAGCCCCGGTATAGGTATGTTGATCTCACTCTCGCGGATATCGTAATCGCTCTCAATGTTACAACAATGTCATAATGCCATTCTGTTTTTATATAAATAGCTTATATAGACATAGTACATGGTAAGTGGGTTGTTAAAAACTCGTAGATTGACAACTATTTAATATTTGTTTACTATTATTTAATGCGGCCTTTCAAATTAAGTAATTCCAGTCATATAAACCTATAAACCTAAAAAAATAAGGATTATGTAAGAGCTTTTAAGAAAATGTTTAAAAATTTTTACGATTTTCGATGTATCCTCATATAAACTTTATAGTCTCCTGGTATATCATAATTAAAAAATTGAAATAACGTTAATAGATATGAAACGAAATACTTAAACTACACCAAAACACTCACAATTACACTGAAACGCGTTCCTATAACCAAGTTATCTGTCACTTGATCTGTCAACTGTCAGTTTACCTTCACTCCTTGAAAAACTATAACTTGGTTATGGAAACGCGCGTCAGACAGTATAATTGTAAGTATTAATGTATACATTATGAATATAACCAAAAATTCCAGTGTCTATTAGTACGTCGAAACGAGAATATAACAGTCAACTGACTTCCATCGTACACTGGAAGCTTCCAATAACCATCCAGAAATCGTAATACAGTTTGACATATTCAAACCAGTGTTGCCATATCTAGAAACTTGAGTAGTAACTAATAATAACTGGAGATTAAGGCAAATCGAAATATTACGTTAATATATGAACATACTGCATGTATAAATCACTTTCATTTTCAAGTTAGCAACAACTTTCTTCTTCTGATATAATGAAAGAGAAAGTAGAAACCATTTAAGATGTTTAAAAACAGTGTCGGTACATGATTTTACAAAATTTTCCACAATTTCTCCACAAGTTGAGACAAATTTCCACAAACACCTCCCCAATATCCAACAAAAATGACAATTAGTCGTATTTAACGTATAAGCATTTTTTTTGTTTTAAATTTTTATTAAGTTATCGTCTCGACGTACCAATAGACACTTCATAATTTCGCATTATATTCATATCTCCCATTACGATAACATACTAGGCACATAAAACGAATCCGCGTCCTAAAGATACTCTCAGGTAACCTATTTAACACGTAAAGTTTGTTGAACTCGTAATTCGAGGTTAAGTAGTGGGAAAACGACGTTCCTTATTGGTCGGACGAAACATACATGTGCTGTTTTTGCATTCAACATCCAACCTCCAGTTTTAATTTCATCTTGCCCCAGATTCTGCGGCCGCCGAACTGAGGTGAACGCTCTAATCTCGTGACGAGGTAACGACGTCCTCGCTATTTAGATAGTAAGAGTATAAGAGAGAGATACGTATTGGAAGTACCTCGGTGGGAGGCTATGCACAGTGACACGGATCTACTGAATAGAGTTGGGACCTAATTTTATCTATAGTTATTTATATAACAATGATTTATATACTGTTATCAGAAATTTGGTTAAGGTCAATAAAATACCGAACAATATGTAAATATTTTTGACATGATTTTTATTATTATCATAATATAAAAGATATTACGTAATATAATTTTTATACGACAATATTTTTCATTTTCCACGATATTATTTGGCATTTTTGACTGATTTGCGTTTATTTTATTTCTAAACGAAAATATACGTTTTGTTTGTCTACATTTACACTTTTCAAAACCGCTTTAAAATTTAAAATCGGAAAATCTACAACACATCACAGATACATTGCAAATTATTGCATCAAAAAATAACATTTGCAACCGCGATAAAAGTAACCGTTACCTGGCGTTTGTTCTCCGCGTATATAAAGGGCATACGATGAATTTCCTTTGTATAAAATATCAATTCTACTAAGCACATATTGACGAAAATATGATTTTTTTATAAAAAAACGATTAATTTTCCGGTTTTGCCAAATTTTCTCGGATACTAATCATCGTATCAACTCCATAGACCCCTCATTTTGTTCGTATTTTAATTACCTATGATTTAACTATTTACACCCTTGAGATTGCTCGAGTACTTTTTACGTTATATGAAAAAAACTTGAAAAATTAGTTTTTTTCATTATAAATATTTGTAACATACGTTTTCAACTAAAATTTTTGTTTATTATTAATTAATTATTATACCATTATTTAACCAATAGGGAAATTGATAATTTTCTTATAATAATTTTAAAATTATACGAGTTTTGAAATTATTTAGAATACAATTTGTGAAATAACAGCTTCGCCCATCTCTATATTTGTAAATGAACAAAAGTGAGTGCATGAAAGAGAGAGAATATAGAGATAGATGATTATATTGAAGGCCGAGGTGAATGAACTAGCCTCTCTTGCCCCAGATACGGTCTGGTACTAACTAAAAAGTGAAAACAGATTCTAAAAGAACGATCCGATTGAGAAATTGATTTAATTGTAGAAAAAAGTGAAATGAAATACTTCCTAATAAAACACAATTTTCATGGCGATTAACGCGATTTAAAAAAAGTTAGGTTAAGGTACTATTATTTGTACCGAATCTTTTAGTAATAAAAATACTCACCCGCTAAAATTTGTCCTAATAAATTTTCATTTTCTGTTTCCTGATTTTGTTGCGAAGAAAAATTGATTACGTCTTCTTCGATTTCCATATCGTCCACCGATCCAACAGTGGCACAAGCAGTTTCTTTATATTCGTTAACTGTCATGTCTTGTAACGATTATTTTTCAACACAAACGATAAAATCTATAATTAATTTATATAATTTTCTATAAAACACATACCGATTCGTGCTATTTAAAAGGAATAAAGGAATTGATTTAAATCGTAAAGCCCGGAGAACGATACAAGACGAACGTTCAAATTATGAACATTGGAACGCGACTCTACACACAGTTCAAGTTAGTAGCTACGATTGCGGTGTTGCCGCTCTCATTTAAAATCAATATACTACAGATGTTTATTAAAATATTAATTTTATTCTTATTGTAAAACTTAGTTATGGAAAATAAATTATTTATATAATTTAATATCAAAAGTCGATACTTTTTGTATATCGATCTTAATAATTTTTTTATTAATTTATATTTTTATTTTATATATAATAAAATAGGAATTGAAATAAGAAAATTTTATTACGTAATTAATTAACGTTGAAAAATGACGATAATTTTTGTATCATAACAAAATATTATTCTAAATATTTAATACTGGGTAATAAATTTATAGAAATCATTTTATTGAGACTTTACGGTTTTATTATTGGCAACACCGCTTTATCATTTCAATGTTGACCTACTAACTCATATACTTCGGTCAGTGTCCTCTTAATGGTGATTGTAGATATTTATTCTTGACTACCGACCCAAGGGCTTTGAATTTTTTTTTCGCCATAAAGAGAAAGGGGCGAAGATTCTGTAATCATTTGAAAACTTTCACTGATTTCTAATGTGAATGTATATAGATAAATGTTGTAACAGCTGCTTGTTTATGTCGATGACCTACCACAATTCGATTTAAATCGAGCTGACATTTGGCATAAAGAAATTTTTTACATAATCGAAGAAAACACATTTAAAATGTGATTCGATATCTCGGAAACTATGTAATTATAATTAGATAAATAATTATTTCGTAAAATAATTAATGATAATTTTCAAAGGTTATTTAAAACCGGCAACGCCGCAATATACCCTAGGACGAACGATGCCGGATATACGTCACGAGAAATTTGAAAGCCTACAAATTCGAAATATATGCACAGAATCATCGTTTAGGTCGTTCACCTGATCTAGAAACTGATCCATAGCGTTCCAGATTCGTGAAATTTATATCGAGATAAGAATGACGCAAAAAAAGTGAACTAATTAGATATAAATATAGTTTTTGTGACGTGAACAATACTATTTCATACGATATTAAATTCAAACCACTGGTTAATAAAGTGAAAACGAATTGAGATATAATAAAAATGGCGTTCTTGAAATCGGTTCAGTGATCTACATTTATGTCAGTTGATTGTTCGTTCTGTGTTTTACAGTGGCGCGCGGTAGAAAATTTTAATAAAACTATTATATAATTTTTTGATAATTCGAAATTAAATATTTTAATTTTAGCAATACGAGGGTTGTTTGGAAAGTAGATCTATCGAGAACATTTTTATCCAACTAAATAAATTCACCACGAATATGAAAAAACAAAAACTAAAACAAATTGATGAAGCTTCATAATAAAGTACACTGAGAAAAATATATACGAGGAGGTGATTCTGATCGATATATCTTTCTGTAAATTGAATCAACATAATATTTTTTTTTTAATTCAAATATTTGAATATAAACTTTGAGTTGTAGTTTATATAAGTAGTTTTTTCATAATTTTTATCAAGTCTGTTATAAAGAACACGTGATTTACGTAGATAAGTTAAAAATTGATTGTATCAAAAAAATTTGACGTAGTGGCGCTACTGGTTCTTATTCAGCAACCTTTTATTAAAAAAATGGTGTGGCGACCTCAATTTTGAGGTTATAATACTCATTGGGTCGTTCACCCGATCTGATATAATCATTAATGCATGAATGTTATCATTTTTAGTGATAATTTTTATCATATCAAGGTCTCTGTTACATATATATATATATATATATATATATATATATATATATATATACAGAATGGTATACAGAAAATTATCAATCTCGATTTCTAAAATTTAACATTAAAATTTCTTTGTTATTTAATTTGGAGTTTAATGAATATTTATAGTCCACTCTGTATATGGAAATTGACTTTCAAATGTTTACTTAACGAGTCATACCGGAACACCCTGTATATATATATGTAAATAATATTGATACATACATATTTTTATGAAAAATATTTGGTTGAATAAGTAGAATATTAAATGTAGTCGAAAAAAAATTTTTTTTCAGTGTAAACTTAAAAAGCATCAAATTGTATTTTATATTTGTACCAGATGAAAAAAACACACTGTATAACATTGTATAGCTCGTTTATGGATATTTCGAACTTAAAATAAGGGCATAAATTGTAAATAGTAACAGAATCGTAGTTTAAAAGATCAAAAAAATATATTTTTTTAACAAATTGGATTTATTCAATATATTTATTAATTAATAACAAAATCGTAAACAAATTTCGATTTCGTTAAGACGATAGTCTCGTTTTGTGTCCGTGAGAAAGTAACACGTCATAATTTCGCTTACCTCAGCCCCAATTCGAGTTTATTGAACCCTGTTGGAAATCTAGGTCAATTTGTAGGCCAGTTCTAGAAGATATTTCAACTTGTACTTAATTAGGAACATTTGGAATATCAAATAATATTTCAAAGGTTTATTTTGTGTATGAACTTGGTAATTTTCGAAAAAAAAAGTGGACGGACTAACAAAAAAAGATGAAAGATTTTTTAAATCATTCAAAATTATTGAAGTAAGTTTATTTGACAAAAGATTATTCAAAATTAATATCGTTAACAATTTTTTAGAACACTTCATGAATAAAGAACCACCCTATATGTCATTGACGTAGTTATTCTTCTTTTTAGTACAATCAAAGTAACCATTAGATTATGCACCATATTTGTCATACAATCTTAATTAAAAGTATGACCCGAAATTTGTATAATATTGTATTTAACGTGTTTTTACACGTTACGATGTACAAAAACATGTTTTAGTTGAAGAAATATATCAAATAGCAACAACTAATTAACTAAACGTTAAGAAGGTATTGATGACGTCAACGTTTCCATTCTCAAAAATAATAATTTTTGGTATATAATTATATATAATTTTTTAACACATAACCTCAAATATATCGAAATGTCTGTTTTATTAAATATCAGACTGATTTCTACGAAAAAATTTTCATCAAAAATAACCTTTGACGAAATTAATTTCTATTAATATATCGCCATTAACTGGACTACAGATAACGACCTAGTAACTTGGTTATGAGAAAAAGATAGCGATAATATCGATACGAAGTGTAAGTAAAAGATAGAATATTCATAAAAGCGATAGTGAAATTAACGAAATTTTTTACACTGAGAAACTTGATTGTCTTGTAATAATTCTTCTTTTTTAATAATAACGTTTACACAGTTAATATTATTAAAAATGCAGTGAATATTCAATAAAATTGGAAGATAATTTAGTTTATTTGATATAAATAGTTCGTGAATGTCTAGATTTAGCCGCTTTAGTGAAAGTTTTCGTAATAGTTAGCGTAAAAAAGCATTAACTAGACTTGTCAACGTCGAATAAATAATTTACGGTCGTTGTGTGAGTAATAAGAGAAGATATAAACCCCAATATAAATAAATAAAAATATCATTTTTCTTAGTGTAAATTACGATGTAGTCAACGAGGTTAACGACATCGTTTCGGTGGCGGGTAGATAATAAATGATATTTCAACACCGTGTTACTACTTTTATTGTTACTTAGCCACACTTTTTACCTCCAAATACATAATTAAAAAGAATTTCATTATAGATAAATAATTATTCAATAATTTACAGCCATTTAATAGAGTGCGCATGTGCAAAACACCTTACTTTACTATTTTCCAATATAAAAATAATTATTACGTATTTGTGTCACGTTACTGTAATTTTTATTTGTATTTAAATAAAATTAATATCTAATAACAGTTTTTGTCTATATTTTTTATATAAAATGATCATCTTATTTATAAATAACCTTGTATATTATATAATGACAGCAGCCTACTAAAATATTTTTGTTGTCAATTATTTAAATCACAGAACACATAAAGAGGAAGTTACTATATGTCTACGACATAAATAGTAATGTTGGTTGCATACCTTACAGCTTTATTATTCATATTTTATTATAATTAATAAATAAATTACATCATAACAAATTTTATATGTTCTAAACAGAAAATCTGAATACCTGTTCGATTCGTCGATAGCATATTAACGATCTATTGTCGGATATTCTTATAAAACTTTTTCATGATTCACTCCAATTCAACCGTAAACTTGTCACTGGAACTATTATTACAATTAGGAAAACACGGAAACGCGTTAGAAATTATCATTAGTCATTCGCCCGGGAAATTCGGGGTGAAAATCCTCAGCACCACGTGTCTCTATCCCGCGAAATTTGAAGGCCAAGTGCAGGCTTCATCGATTTTGCGTCGACACCTTATGACATGCGCATAAAGAAGCTATCGGGAAAAGTTACGGGCCACAAGAATATAATTTAAGAATTGTTATAAACGAAATAATTTGAATAATTAGACGTAAATTTACTCATATTATAATATTCTATCAAGATATTCAAATTTATTCAAATAAAATCAAATTGTTAGCAGAATAAAAATTGAAAAAAATAGAATTATTTTTTTTATCTAGAAAAATTCTATAACAAACTCATTTGATATATAACTATTAGTACGAATTAAATTTAAAATCATTAAGATAAATATTAATTTTTTTGGAATGGGCCCGTAATGTGTCACGATATCGTTCGATATATACGGTTCGTAGATTGTCTACTAGATGGCGTATAGAATATATTCGGTAAATGAACTTAGTTCAAGGTCGATTTAACCAACTAATTAGAGAAGAATTATGGATAATAAACATTCGTTTTTTAATATATCGATTATTCAATCAATTAATAATAATGTATATATTTATTTTCTATAAACTTAACTAAGTCAGCCATTTTGTTTTCAATCAAACGTCACTTTTTATATCGTATAAATCAAACGATTTCTCGATTATTGTAATGAAATAATCGAAATAATCAATTTATTAGTATGTTATTTGTAGTTTCTTTACATTTTTCTTGTATTCCATAGGTTTGTAAGGCGAAGCATGTGGATAATCGCGATTTAAATCGATTATATATAATATTTACGTGTCCACCAAAATTTAAACTATACAATACAAGTGAAGTGCGTCCACCAAAATTTGAAATCGAAACTACGAATGAATTCGAGGAGAAAATAAAATGAAAACTGGAAGGATTTTGATGTGTATTAGCGTCTATAAAAACTGCTAATTATAATTTTGTAGTTCGTGTGATTTGCCGGAAAAAAAAATTAGTGCGAACTATTGAATTGTAGTTGTTGGAAATAAGCGCGTTCACCAAAATTTTAACACCGTAGATAATCCGCCAAAATTTACAAAAAAAAACGAGATGATAATGAAAATTTGCATTTCAACATCGCAATTGCGTCGAATTATCCACCCTCACCTGTCTGGGTCGATGTCCTTCAATCAGTGACGTGCGTTTATATGATTCCCAAAAGGATAAGACGTTTTGAATAAAATTCGAAACTTGACAACGCTGTAACTAATTCTACCAGTAAACTATGAAGTTAATTATCATTTGGGAGATGCAAAAATTTTATCGTCTTGGCCCTTTTTTGTGAGGACGGCTTTCGGTAATCCCGGCCGGTTCTCTTCCAATTTCTCAACCCCTGTTTTTCAGTCGGGGTGGTCGGGCTACCGCCCACCGGAGTCGACGGCCGGTGCATAACCGTCTGGATGCCGCGGCACTAGGGTGTTGTCATGGTTACAGCGAACGCGACCTTCCTGTGCGTATATGCAAGGAATTTTCAAAAAAAATGTACGAGGAAATTGTCTATTCAAATTGAAATTTTGTATGAAAACATTTTGAAGTTTTGAAATTGGACTCAAAAAGCATTTTTATACTCGAAATTTGTCCAAAACGACATTTCTAGTTTGATTTTGGACAAAATGAGGATTCTACGAATGAAATTTCGTTCGAAATGGTTTCGATTTAGTTAGAAAAATGTCCAGAACTTGTCCAATTGAATTTGATCGAAATACGACTTTCCAAATTTCAATTTGGACAAAAAATCACGTTTCCAAATCAATTTTTGTATAGAAACAGTTCTGAAGTTTTGAAATTGGACTCAAAAAGCCTTTTTATACTCGAAATTTGTCCAAAACGACATTTCTAGTTTGATTTTGGACAAAATGAGGATTCTACGAATGAAATTTCGTTCGAAATGGTTTCGATTTAGTTAGAAAAATGTCCAGAACTTGTCCAATTGAATTTGATCGAAATACGACTTTCCAAATTTCAATTTGGACAAAAAATCACGTTTCCAAATCAATTTTTGTATAGAAACAGTTCTGAAGTTTTCAAAATTGGACTCAAAAAGCCTTTTTATGCTCGAAATTTGTCCAAAACGACATTTCTAGTTTGATTTTGGACAAAATGAGGATTCTACGAATGAAATTTCGTTCGAAATGGTTTCGATTTAGTTAGAAAAATGTCCAGAACTTGTCCAATTGAATTTGATCGAAATACGACTTTCCAAATTTCAATTTGGACAAAAAATCACGTTTCGAAATCAATTTTTGTATGGAAACAGTTCTGAAGTTTTGAAATTGGACTCAAAAAGCCTTTTTTTACTCGAAGTTTGTCCAAAACGACATTTCTAGTTTGATTTTGGACAAAATGAGGATTCTACGAATGAAATTTCGTTCGAAATGGTTTCGATTTAGTTAGAAAAATGTCCAGAACTTGTCCAATTGAAATTGATCGAAATACGACTTTCCAAATTTCAATTTGGACAAAAAATCACGTTTCCAAATCAATTTTTGTATAGAAACAGTTCTGAAGTTTTCAAAATTGGACTCAAAAAGCCTTTTTATGCTCGAAATTTGTCCAAAACGACATTTCTAGTTTGAATTTGGACAAAATGAGGATTCTACGAATGAAATTTCGTTCGAAATGGTTTCGATTTAGTTAGAAAAATGTCCAGAACTTGTCCAATTGAATTTGATCGAAATACCACTTTCCAAATTTCAATTTGGACAAAAAATCACGTTTCCAAATCAATTTTTGTATGAAAACTGTTCTGAAGTTTTCAAAATTGGACTCAAAAAGCCTTTTTATGCTCGAAATTTGTCCAAAACGACATTTCTAATTTGATTTTGGACAAAATGAGGATTCTACGAATGAAATTTCGTTCGAAATGGTTTCGATTTAGTTAGAAAAATGTCCAGAACTTGTCCAATTGAATTTGATCGAAATACCACTTTCCAAATTTCAATTTGGACAAAAAATCACGTTTCCAAATCAATTTTTGTATGAAAACTGTTCTGAAGTTTTCAAAATTGGACTCAAAAAGCCTTTTTATGCTCGAAATTTGTCCAAAACGACATTTCTAGTTTGAATTTGGACAAAATGAGGATTCTACGAATGAAATTTCGTTCGAAATGGTTTCGATTTAGTTATAAAAATGTCCAGAACTTGTCCAATTGAATTTGATCGAAATACGACTGTCCAAATTTCAATTTGGACAAAAAATCACGTTTCCAAATCAATTTTTGTATGAAAACTGTTCTGAAGTTTTCAAAATTGGACTCAAAAAGCCTTTTTATGCTCGAAATTTGTCCAAAACGACATTTCTAGTTTGAATTTGGACAAAATGAGGATTCTACGAATGAAATTTCGTTCGAAATGGTTTTGATTTAGTTAGAAAAATGTCCAGAACTTGTCCAATTGAATTTGATCGAAATACCACTTTCCAAATTTCAATTTGGACAAAAAATCACGTTTCCAAATCAATTTTTGTATGAAAACTGTTCTGAAGTTTTGAAATTGGACTCAAAAAGCCTTTTTATACTCGAAGTTTGTCCAAAACGACATTTCTAGTTTGATTTTGGACAAAATGAGGATTCTACGAATGAAATTTCGTTCGAAACGGTTTTGATTTAGTTAGAAAAATGTCCAGAACTTGTCCAATTGAATTTGATCGAAATACGACTGTCCAAATTTCAATTTGGACAAAAAATCACGTTTCCAAATCAATTTTTGTATGAAAACTGTTCTGAAGTTTTCAAAATTGGACTCAAAAAGCCTTTTTATACTCGAAGTTTGTCCAAAACGACATTTCTAGTTTGATTTTGGACAAAATGAGGATTCTACGAATGAAATTTCGTTCGAAACGGTTTTGATTTAGTTAGAAAAATGTCCAGAACTTGTCCAATTGAATTTGATCGAAATACGACTGTCCAAATTTCAATTTGGACAAAAAATCACGTTTCCAAATCAATTTTTGTATGGAAACTGTTCTGAAGTTTTCAAAATTGGACTCAAAAAGCCTTTTTATACTCGAAATTTGTCCAAAATGACATTCCCAGTTTGAATTTGGACAATGGATACAATTTAAACCAAAATTATCGTTTTTCAAATTCAAATTGGACACAAAATTGTTTCTTTTTCGATCTAATTCGATTTCCCAATTTCCTTTAACTTTTCCTGAAGGAAAAGTCGGCAAAATTGCTTGGCGAGGCGGTTTCTGCAATACCTCGAGGTTTTCCAAATTTCGAAGCTCCTCTTTTTAATTATATAAGGGTGGTTCGGTTAAGTACTTAAATTGTAGTGTATTTCATGAAATCTCACCCCACAAAAAGAAGTTGTTGATCAATACGCGGGATGAACGAAGAATAAGGGCTCCGTCTCTCCCCCCGAGTCGGTTTCTCGAACTTTGCGAATACTACGAGAAGGGCTGAAGCACCCTAATAGAGCAAAAGGGAAAATCGTACCTAAGGGCTGCAAGTAGAGGTTAGGAATACGCCAGAAAGTAGGGAAAGTTTATTGGGTCTGGGGCGACGTGGAAATTTTTTCAGAGTGATTTTCCTTTCCTTCATTATATAATGGAATTTTTTTTTGTTTTTTAAATATTTTTACACGTAGAATTCTATATTGCCCATTGGGTTCTTTCGGCGATTGATTGGAAATTGGCTTTTCCAATTTGGATGTGTTCGAAAATTGGATTTTCTTTGTCTAATTCTGTTTTAAATTCTGCTCTGTATCAATTTTTTCTTATAAAATTGGTATTTTTCGGTTTAGACTGGTCGAAATTTATCATTTCCAAACTTAGTTTTAACGAAAATTGATTTTTTATGATTGATTTTATCGGAAATTGGCCTTTTTTTGGTTTAATTTTATCAAAAATCAGCCGTTCTAGTTTTAGATTGGATAAAAATTAGCATTTTCGTGTTTAATTTCATCAAAATTTGGCTTTTCATGCTCCATTTCATTGAAAATTGGCATTTTCTTATTAAATTTAATCAAAAATTGGCCTTAACTGGTTAAGTTTTATCAAAATTTGGCCTTAACTTGTTGAGTTTCATCAAAATTTGGCCTTAACTAGTTAAGTTGTATCAAAATTTTGCCTTAATTAGTTGAGTTTTATCAAAATTTGGCCTTAACTAGTTGAGTTTCATCAAAATTTGGCCTTAACTAGTTAAGTTTTATCAAAATTTGGCCTTAACTAGTTGAGTTTTATCAAAATTTGGCCTTAACTAGTTGAGTTTTATCAAAATTTGGCCTTAACTAGTTAAGTTGTATCAAAATTTTGCCTTAATTAGTTGAGTTTTATCAAAATTTGGCCTTAACTAGTTGAGTTTCATCAAAATTTGGCCTTAACTAGTTAAGTTTTATCAAAATTTGGCCTTAACTAGTTGAGTTTTATCAAAATTTGGCCTTAACTAGTTAAGTTGTATCAAAATTTTGCCTTAATTAGTTGAGTTTTATCAAAATTTGGCCTTAACTAGTTGAGTTTCATCAAAATTTGGCCTTAACTAGTTAAGTTGTATCAAAATTTTGCCTTAATTAGTTGAGTTTTATCAAAATTTGGCCTTAACTAGTTGAGTTTCATCAAAATTTGGCCTTAACTAGTTAAGTTTTATCAAAATTTGGCCTTAACTAGTTGAGTTTTATCAAAATTTGGCCTTAACTAGTTGAGTTTTATCAAAATTTGGCCTTAACTAGTTAAGTTGTATCAAAATTTTGCCTTAATTAGTTGAGTTTTATCAAAATTTGGCCTTAACTAGTTGAGTTTCATCAAAATTTGGCCTTAACTAGTTGAGTTTTATCAAAATTTGGCCTTAACTAGTTGAGTTTTATCAAAATTTGGCCTTAACTAGTTAAGTTGTATCAAAATTTTGCCTTAATTAGTTGAGTTTTATCAAAATTTGGCCTTAACTAGTTGAGTTTCATCAAAATTTGGCCTTAACTAGTTAAGTTTTATCAAAATTTGGCCTTAACTAGTTGAGTTTTATCAAAATTTGGCCTTAACTAGTTGAGTTTTATCAAAATTTGGCCTTAACTAGTTAAGTTGTATCAAAATTTTGCCTTAATTAGTTGAGTTTTATCAAAATTTGGCCTTAACTAGTTGAGTTTCATCAAAATTTGGCCTTAACTAGTTAAGTTTTATCAAAATTTGGCCTTAACTAGTTGAGTTTTATCAAAATTTGGCCTTAACTAGTTGAGTTTCATCAAAATTTGGCCTTAACTAGTTAAGTTGTATCAAAATTTGGCCTTAATTAGTTGAGTTTTATCAAAATTTGGCCTTAACTAGTTGAGTTTCATCAAAATTTGGCCTTAACTAGTTAAGTTGTATCAAAATTTGGCCTTAATTAGTTGAGTTTTATCAAAATTTGGCCTTAACTAGTTGAGTTTCATCAAAATTTGGCCTTAACTAGTTAAGTTGTATCAAAATTTGGCCTTAATTAGTTGAGTTTTATCAAAATTTGGCCTTAACTAGTTGAGTTTTATCAAAATTTGGCCTTAACTAGTTGAGTTTCATCAAAATTGGGCCTTAACCAGTTAAATTTCATCAAAATTTGGCCTTAACTAGTCAAGTTTTATCAAAATTTGGCCTTAACTAGTTGAGTTTTATCAAAATTTGGCCTTAACAAGTTGAGTTTCATCAAAATTTGGCCTTAACTAGTTGAGTTTTATCAAAATTTGGCCTTAACTAGTTGAGTTTCATCAAAATTTGGGCTTAACTAGTTAAGTTGTATCAAAATTTGGCCTTAATTAGTTGAGTTTTATCAAAATTTGGCCTTAACTAGTTGAGTTTCATCAAAATTTGGCCTTAACTAGTTAAGTTGTATCAAAATTTGGCCTTAATTAGTTGAGTTTTATCAAAATTTGGCCTTAACTAGTTGAGTTTCATCAAAATTTGGCCTTAACTAGTTGAGTTTTATCAAAATTTGGCCTTAACTAGTTGAGTTTCATCAAAATTGGGCCTTAACCAGTTAAATTTCATCAAAATTTGGCCTTAACTAGTCAAGTTTTATCAAAATTTGGCCTTAACTAGTTGAGTTTTATCAAAATTTGGCCTTAACTAGTTGAGTTTTATCAAAATTTGGCCTTAACTAGTTGAGTTTCATCAAAATTGGGCCTTAACCAGTTAAATTTCATCAAAATTTGGCCTTAACTAGTCAAGTTTTATCAAAATTTGGCCTTAACTAGTTGAGTTTTATCAAAATTTGGCCTTAACAAGTTGAGTTTCATCAAAATTTGGCCTTAACCAGATAAATTTCATCAAAATTTGGCCTTAACTAGTTGAGTTTCATCAAAATTTGGCCTTAACCAGATAAATTTCATCAAAATTTGGCCTTAACTAGTTGAGTTTCATCAAAATTTGGCCTTAACCAGATAAATTTCATCAAAATTTGGCCTTAACTAGTTGAGTTTCATCAAAATTTGGCCTTAACTAGTTGAGTTTCATCACAATTTGGCCTTAACCAGATAAATTTCATCAAAATTTGGCCTTAACTAGTTGAGTTTCATCAAAATTTGGCCTTAACCAGATAAATTTCATCAAAATTTGGCCTTAACTAGTTGAGTTTCATCAAAATTTGGCCTTAACCAGATAAATTTCATCAAAATTTGGCCTTAACTAGTTGAGTTTCATCAAAATTTGGCCTTAACCAGATAAATTTCATCAAAATTTGGCCTTAACTAGTTGAGTTTCATCAAAATTTGGCCTTAACCAGATAAATTTCATCAAAATTTGGCCTTAATTAGTTGAGTTTTATCAAAATTTGGCCTTAACTAATTAAGTTTTATCAAAATTTGGCCTTAACTAGTTGAGTTTCATCAAAATTGGCCTTCACAAGTTAAATTTCATCAAAATTTGGCCTTAACTAGTAAAGTTTCATAAAAATTTGGCTTTTCATGTTCAATTTCACTGGAAATTAGCATTTTCGAATTGAATTTTTTTCAAAAACTGTATAACGTGAAAGATTGGCTTTTCTAAGTTTGAAGAGCTCAAATTGGTCATAAATTGGCTTTTCTGTATCAAATCCAAATGAAAATTGGCCGTTTCGAAGTTAAAATAAGTCGAAAATTGGCGTGTCGAGACCGATTTCATCGGTAATTGGATTTCCAAGTCCAATTTTGCACTTCTTCGTTTAAATACATCAATTTGTAGTTCAAATTGGACAATTTTGGTCCATTTTGGCAAAAAACATCTCCACCAAGACCAATTATGTCGAAAATTGGCTCTTCTACGCTTAAATACATCCATTTTTAGCTTTTTTAAGTTCAAATTGGTCATAAATTGGCTTTTCTGTATCAAATTCAAATGAAAATTGACTGTTTTCAGGTTTAATTTAGTCGAAAATCGGATTTTAAAGACCAATTGCATAAAAAATCGGCTATAGTTTGTTTAAATTCAACAATTAATAGGTTTTTAGGTTTTTTCCGATTATATTTGGTCCAAAATAGGCTTTTATGCAATAAATTTTGTCAAATTTGGCTATTTTCGAGTTAAACTCGGTCAAAAACGGTTATTTAAGACCAATTTTATCGAAAATTGGCTCATCTTCGCTTAAATACATCCATTTTTAGCTTTTTTAAGCTCAAATTGGTCATAAATTGGCTGATCTGTATCAAATTCAAATGAAAATTGGCCGTTTAGAAGTTAAAATCAGTCGAAAATAGGCGTGTCGAGACCGATTTCATCGGTAATTGGATTTCCAAGACCAAATTGGCACTTTTTCGTTTAAATACATCAATTTCTAGTTCAAACTGGACAATTTTGGTCCTAACCAAGACCTATTTTGTCGAATTTGGTCGAAAATTGGGTATTTTAACTTAAATTTTCTCAAAAGTCAAATTGACGTTCTTCATCGATCAGCCATCTATCGATTTTTTTCGTATTTAAAATATTGCGTGTATAATTTGTATATCGTTTGTTTTTATTCGCTTGTTTTGAAGGCAAATGACATTGACAATGACGAATGACAGCAACTTTTCAGTTTATTTTCAATTTTCCATACATATATAGACAAGACGGAGTCGTCGGCCTTTGTGCGTCATCCTTCGTGCACTTTGTACGCTCTCATTAAATTTTCTAGTCTGCAGTGTTGTAGACAGATCGATGAACGAACAGAGTCGGACTAGGTCATTTTAAACACAATAATAAATTAGTAAAAACTAATTAAATTACATCAAATAACAGGAAAAATACGTATTATACGAGGTGAGATCGAATATAATTAATAATTAATACACTTGAAGGGTATTAGGTTATGTTAAATTAGGTTATGTTAGACAATTCGAGTTATTTTGTACCATAACAACCAAAATAATAGATTTACGTAAAAAATGTATATAAACTTTTTTGTACAACTTTTTATTACCTTCATTTTTTGTACGAAACTTTTTTCTCTAATATAAATATTTTCGGAGATATATAATAAAAAAAAGAAACTGGGGGTTAATGAGGCTCGTAAATATGGAATTTTTCTGTCAATAATGAAACAAAGAATGTTGTTTACTAAATTCTAGTGAAAATTTAATAGTCCTATATTGAATTATTACGTAAAATTAAATTTTAAAAACAAATATTTCATATAATTTGTTTGTTGGGTGCTAGATCCAAACCTGGCGCGTGGGCCCTAAATTATATACCTTGTTCGGCTATACCGATGAGTCACATTTCGTTATTTTGTCAATAGTGGAAATAATCGTCGAAATGAGTGCACTAAATTCAAGTTTATCGAGAAAAAGAAAAATATTTCCAATAAAACAAAAAATATTTTAAACAAAGAATAAATAATCTTATAAAACAGGTAAACCTACTAAAATGTTTATCTTCGACGCTTAAAGTAACAAAAAAAGGTTTAGGTACTGACCTATTAAACCTGTATCTGTTCGAAAAAAACTAGTCGACCTCTAAAAAATATTTCTACGTCTAGTAATACCAGTATGTAAGTCAAAGAGTAAAGAATTAGGTTATAAAACAACGTCTGGGGTTTTTCGGGAGATTTGGAAACAAACAAAAGATTCTACGTGACAAAACGATGTTTTTAAGTAAATTTTCGAAATTCTATTCTTGGTATCGATTAATCAACTTCAGACAAACTTGATGTTTATGTTAGGTTAAAAGTTAGGTTAGGTAGTATATTTAATGACAGTACTATTCATAAATACGACTCGTATATAATTACAAATGAAATACTTGAAGACTTGTACGTTATTTTTTATTGTTTTCTCCCTGTAAATTTGAAAAAAAGGCTTGAATTACACAAAGCTTCCTACTTAAGACGAAGCAAACAAAGGTCGACGTCTGGCTGCCCTTTTAATTCCGTAAAATAATACAAGAGAAGGAAGTAATTGAAAGTGAAGCGAACATGAGATGTAAATAGGTGACTCGGTACGGTTTTAGAGTTCACTGGCACCATCATCAGGGTTAATAAGGGCATGTACTGTCTGTAGGGCGACTGGATGGTAACGGAGCGAAAGGGGAACCGGCGTAGCAGACAGAACGGGGCGTGGTTAACACGAATCGACACGTTGCCAACTCGACTTATTTATAAATCCGTACGAGATAAAAACAAATATTTCAAATTAAATTTAATATTAAGTAACATAGGATACGTTTAATTTGTATGTAAATAAATTGTATTTAAGATTTAATATTCAAAAGTATAATTTCTTTAGAGTTTTATATAAAAATCAAGCGATTTGTCAACGTCGTTTCGTAGGTTCCTGACCTCGATTAGCCCCGCCCCACTTGGCATGCATTCCACTTGCATCAAAATACAGCTCGCACTAGGGGGTTGTTATTCCGAGTGGGTGTCGTTGGGAGGATTACTTACCCCATACCCGTAGTGTCTGGCTCGATTTTAAATTAATACACGAACGGGGTAGTCGCGACGCATATATGTCTAATATAATCAAAATAAAAATCATATTTATGTTGTGGAAAAAACGATTTTTTATTGATAAAAATATAACGAACAATTCGTCCTGTATATACTTTTTATATTTATTATCCTTAAGGAAAGTACAGACGCGTTTAAATAGCAGTTTTTTCGAATTATAATTTTATAAATTAAGTGAGGTTAGGATTCATTTTCTTCGTGATTTCTTTGTAATAGTGTGTGAAAAAGGGCCGAAATTAACCTCACTTCTAAACATTTCTCAATCTGTTACTTGCAGCATTAAATGTTTTCAATTTCTTTTTTTTTTGTTCGAGAAAACACTCTATATAGTGCTGAACGGTTTCAAAGATCATGACCTTGATTTCACTTTCTGTCGATTAAAAATAACTCTCTGACTACCACGCGTTTCTGGCTTGAGTTTGTCTATCTGTGTTAATAAACCACATCAGTTGAAAGTATCGAGATGAGATATCGATGTCAATGAACTTAAGCAAAAGCCACGTGGTATAAATAGGATAACATCGTAAGAAAAAATAACGAAAATAAATTCGGTCAATTTTTAGTTGCTGTTACTGGGTCGGCGGGATACGAATGTATCATTTTGACGGCCAAGAGTGAGGTCATTTATCGAATATATTTATTTCTATAATCGCTTTTATTATTTATTTGGAATAAATATTTGTATGTTGATGAGTATACTCACCTTGAGCAACTAGAAAAAGAGATATTTGTATTGGAAATTGAAAAGAAAATCAATACTCGAAAACAAGTACAAAAATAAGAAAATTAATTTGTATTAGGTCGAATATACATATCTGGGTGGTTTTAGAGGTTGCTGGACACGAGTATCTCGACTGAAAACGTCTACGAGATACCTGGTGTCAACGGTGGACGACATCTACGTCGTCTACTGGTTCCTTTTAGAAATTCGTCATAAAATAGGACAAATATATACATCCTGGTGGTTTTAGAGGTTGCTGAACACGAATATCTCGACTAAAAGCTTCTACGAGATACCTAGTGTCAACGGTGGACGACATCTACGTCGTCAACTGGTTCCTTTTAGAAATTCGTCATAAAATAGGACATATATATACGTCCAGGGGGTTTTAGAGGTTGCTGAACACGAATATTTCGATTAAAATCGTCTACGAGATACATAGTGTCAACGGTGGACGACATCTACGTCGTCTACTGGTTCCTTTTAGAAATTCGTCATAAAATAGGACAAATATATACATCCTGGGGGTTTTAGAGGTTGCTGAACACGAATATTTCGATTAAAAGCTTCTACGAGATACCTAGTGTCAACGGTGGACGACATCTACGTCGTCTACTGGTTCCTTTTAGAAATTCGTCATAAAATAGGACAAATATATACATCCTGGTGGTTTTAGAGGTTGCTGAACACGAATATTTCGATTAAAAGCTTCTACGAGATACCTAGTGTCAACGGTGGACGACATCTACGTCGTCAACTGGTTCCTTTTAGAAATTCGTCATAAAATAGGACAAATATATACATCCTGGTGGTTTTAGAGGTTGCTGAACACGAATATTTCGATTAAAAGCTTCTACGAGATACCTAGTGTCAACGGTGGACGACATCTACGTCGTCAACTGGTTCCTTTTAGAAATTCGTCATAAAATAGGACAAATATATACATCCTGGTGGTTTTAGAGGTTGCTGAACACGAATATTTCGATTAAAAGCTTCTACGAGATACCTAGTGTCAACGGTGGACGACATCTACGTCGTCAACTGGTTCCTTTTAGAAATTCGTCATTAAATAGGACAAATATATACATCCTGGTGGTTTTAGAGGTTGCTGAACACGAATATTTCGATTAAAAGCTTCTACGAGATACCTAGTGTCAACGGTGGACGACATCTACGTCGTCTACTGGTTCCTTTTAGAAATTCGTCATAAAATAGGACAAATATATACATCCTGGTGGTTTTAGAGGTTGCTGAACACGAATATCTTGACTAAAAGCTTCTAAGAGATACCTAGTGTCAACGGTGGACGACATCTACGTCGTCTACTGGTTCCTTTTAGAAATTCGTCATAAAATAGGACAAATATATACATCCTGGTGGTTTTAGAGGTTGCTGAACACGAATATCTCGACTAAAAGCTTCTACGAGATACCTAGTGTCAACGGTGGACGACATCTACGTCGTCAACTGGTTCCTTTTAGAAATTCGTCATAAAATAGGACAAATATATACATCCTGGTGGTTTTAGAGGTTGCTGAACACGAATATTTCGATTAAAAGCTTCTACGAGATACCTAGTGTCAACGGTGGACGACATCTACGTCGTCAACTGGTTCCTTTTAGAAATTCGTCATAAAATAGGACAAATATATACATCCTGGTGGTTTTAGAGGTTGCTGAACACGAATATTTCGATTAAAAGCTTCTACGAGATACCTAGTGTCAACGGTGGACGACATCTACGTCGTCTACTTGTTCCTTTTAGAAATTCGTCATAAAATTGGACAAATATATACATCCAGGGGGTTTTAGAGGTTGCTGAACACGAATATCTCGATTAAAAACGTCTACGAGATACCTGGATACCTGGTTCACCATCAGGATATATTTATTGTCACGAAGCTTCAGAAGGTGATGTAGATGTCGTCCAATGGATACAAGAAACATCGCAGACCTTTAACTGTGTTGATATTCGTGTTAAGTGACCTCGTAAATCCCAGGATGTGTATATTTCAATTCGAATTTTCACGAAGCTTCAGAAGACGATCTATAAACCAGCTACCCAGGTGCACAGCGTCTCTAGCGTATCATCTTCGTCGTCATTTTCATGTTCGACAACCTCGAACACCACTACGAAGTATATATATGACCGAATTCCTACGGAACTGCAGTACGCGACGTAGATGTCGTCCACCATGGGCACCAGGTATCCCGTTGGCGTTGTCTATAATAATATCGTTGTTCAGCGACATCGAAAAGTATTTACTAGTGAAATTGATCTCATTTTCAGCAAAATTTGCCGAATTACGAAATTTTTTATGTCTAATTCGACATATTTCAAAATGCATTTCTCCTTTAGACATTCCCACGGTTTAATTCCTCCACTACTGGTATATGTGCGACAGTTTTTATTTCAAACTGATTCGGTAATAGAATCAATTAAACCCGTAAGTGAAAATCACCTTCACGACCGATATACAGATAACAACAACCTTGTCCTTGCTGTACGAAAATAAATTGTCAGGGTCAGGTCTGCCGGTGCTGTCTACAACGATAAATATTATCAACTCGTTTTTTAAGCATTCCAGATAAAGTGTATCAATTGCGCAGTAACAAATTCAAATGCATTTTCATACATTAATATAATTGTTGATCTGATAATTTGTTAATTGAAATGTTTTTGCCCTAAATGGTTCGTTCTAACCTCAATGTTTTCAAGTAAATTGACATATCTAAATTTGGCGTTTCAAATGATGAAATTGTTTTTATTGTAAATTAACGTATCTAAATTATGAAACGTGTAGGTTATATTATTAATGTATAACTGTTACTCAGTACTATGAACAATTTATTTATATAAAATGAATTTTTTTGTTTATTTTATATGATCTTATTAAACGAACGTATCTTGGTGTCGTAGTAAAGGGAAACGACCTAGTTGTTCCGGTTGTTGCCTTCTTTTTCGCTTTTATACTTCGCCTTTAGTTGTATGTGTATACATCCAAGTGTATGTTGTACCAATCTTATACCATTTACTGTATTAGCTGTGTTGCCACGTTGAATATAAATAAATATTTAACATAAAATTTTCTATAAGTAAAATCAAATGATAATTACGTGATTAAAAATCGTTCAAATTAGTTCAAGTGACATCTATATATAAAAGAAGAAACCATGTAAACGATTCAATTATTTCTAAAACGATTTGCAAAATCTTTTCCAATACGGTTCACCTCGTGATGATACTAATTACATTGTTGCCAGATTATTTCTCTGGAATAACAACGAAATTTTTCGTAACATTTCATTTGCTAATAAGGTCGCTATTATGACATTACATACATAGTTGCCAGATTTATTTTTTTATTAGAAGTATAAAGACTTTTCTATTTTAAATCATTTTGAAGTATAGGAACAATCTTAAGATACATAAAGCGAGTTGTCACTTTTTTTTCGACATTTTTGAGGTTAAGAAAAACAAAAACCAGTGATAAATACGACTCGAGTTAGTTATTTGACACCCAGTATTTATTAGTAATTTTTTATTTTCAATAATAAATTGGCATTAGAACGTTTTTCATAGTACCAGCATATATTCTGTGTTGAGCAGGTGATTCTAATATCTAAGGAAATAATTTTTTCTTATAAATGGATGTGATGCAGATGTTAAGATCAACCAGTTTCCTTTTTATTATTTTAATTTTACAAAAACATCAATGTATAAGTATTTTCTATGTTTTGCATTTATTTGAATCCATTTCTTTGAAAACTAAACACTAAAACAACAGTTTTGGTAACGGGAATCGTCATATTATAACAAATTATGATTACTTGAACATCCTGTATAGTAAATTTCTTAAACAAATATATAGAGAATCCGTATAAAATTACTCTATACTTTTCGTTTATCTATGTTTCATTACAAGACAATTCATTCATATAAAAAAGAAGAATCGTAATGTCACGATTATATTTAAAGCGATTTATTTCGTTATAATTAAAAACTTTCTGTTTTTAGGATTTCTAACGTTTAATTTAAAACAATATTTTTTTATTACAATATATTTTAAGAAGAAATATCATTTTCGTGAAGTACATTTTGATGTTAAAAATATTAGTATTGTGTGTTGCCTAACTTGTAGATGATTATTGGCAACAACGTGCATTAGTCTTATAAATTATTTTAAGTTTACCAATATAGTAATTTTCTTATATTAAAACTACACTGTTGTGTTTTTTTGAATACATTAGTATGGGGTAGACAATTAAATCCCCCTATTTGTCGTTATGGTCATATTATATTATCGCGCCTACACGTCAAAAAGACGTAAACAAGTTTATAAAACTAGATTGTTAACTTTAACAATCCCACAGATCTTGTTTTGGCAACAACCGGGTCATTTTCAAATATTATTTTGCTATATTCTCGAAATTATCCACAGGAAGGTCTACGTGCGTTATATTGTTCGAGATGTCACAAGAATAACAAGCATAAAAGCATTTACGGAACAGAGTCGGCTTAAGGGGTAAACGTGATATTTTAATTAATTTATTTATACATTATTTCACATCCGGTTTATTAAATTGATTATATGCAGAGCCGTATTAGGGATACAAAATTTGATTTAAATAATGTGGTAGGTTATTGAAAAGAAAAAAATACTGCACAGCATCGTTTTTAAGGAGAAATTGCAAAAAATGAGTTTAAGTACGCTATGAAAACTGTTAAAATAATGATAAAAGCATATATTTAATAAATTTTGGTAAGATTAAACTTCCTTCAATAAAACTATAATGAATCTACACCTGATTGAGCTATAATTGACCCAGGAAATTCCAAGTAAGTTTCTTAATGTCAAAATCGATATACCCGACTTTGGGAAAACCCAGAAACCTTCTACCTGATTTTTAGTAACGTCGACGTCGTTCCATAATTAGTCTTTCCCGAAGTTTGGGATAGCTACTGGCCAGTACGTACTCGAGTACGAAAATAAAAGTGAACACCCCGTATATTTATACTAATACGAAACTATTTGAAGGTATTGGGATTTTTTTAAAAAAAATTCGAAGCTTACCGAGATCAGGCATCGAACTAGTGGGTTCCTCGAGTTTCATATCCAACACCTTAACCTTGGGCGGCGGGGGCGGCGGCGGCGGCCGCATGTGACCGGCCCCTGTGGACGAAGTCGAAGTCGAAGAAGAAACTATAGCACCAGATGTAACTCCGAACTCTTTTTTTTCAGTTTTAAACACAATCGTCGCCGTTTGCATATTGCACACTTTTTTTTTTATATATTTATACCGAAAAAAAAAAAAAAAAAAAAAAAAAAAAAAAATCACTGAAAATACGTCGACATTTCGATAGGTGATTTCGAGTGCGGTACACGCG
The DNA here is from genome assembly GCF_026230105.1 of Diorhabda sublineata. Classification (NCBI taxonomy): domain Eukaryota; kingdom Metazoa; phylum Arthropoda; class Insecta; order Coleoptera; family Chrysomelidae; genus Diorhabda; species Diorhabda sublineata. The sequence continues at coordinate 638,944 of NC_079479.1, forward strand.
CGCTTCAATTTCGAAATTCCGAATGAAAGTGAAACCGAAATGCAGTTCGGATATTAAAAGTGAGTATGAAAGAAAAAAGGGGTTGCGCAAGCGCCGCGCCCGTACAGCCCCGCGTCTGGCACATGCACCGACGTACAATAATATCGAGGGGATGAAGATTTTCGTGCAACACGCGCGCCGCGGCGTTCGAAATTATCTCGAATTGAGTTGAGCGTAACAGCAAATCAAACTCTCCGACGATCGTCAACTGTTTAACGTTGGATATAGGAGAGCGTTCGGGCCGCGGGCTCGGCCTTGTCCTTGAAACAGGATTCTGAACCCAGAGAAGTCCGCTTATCGATTTTGGGGTCGCGGCACTCACTCACACACACACACACACACACATATACGAAACTACGCCTCTTATTATGCGTGTGTTTAATGGAATCCTCATTTTTTTCTTTATTCTTCTTCGTCAACGTCTCTCTCGAAACAAAACTACTGTTAATACATTTTGCTCTCACTTTTACTTCACGTGCACTCGAGATGATCTATTTCGAAGACGATTCACTTTCTATTTCTATATAAAATCGAGTTATTTAAATATTTATTTGTATACTACATTTTACTGTACTACATTATTTTCACAATTAAATAATAAATAGTATACATTGTTGTACGAGGACCGTCCCAAAAGTATCTAAATCGATCTAGAATTGACGGTTGTTGCTTGGTTCACGATGTGTTTGACAGCTGTCAATAGCGTGTATACTTAACATCGATCGTTTTTGAAAAAAAAAAAAAAAAATCAAATAACCTTGGTCAAAGATGTTATTTATCTATTAATATGTATTCCCTTATCTTATCAGTAATTATCTACACGCGAAATTACTAACCTTGCTATTAATTTTAATTATTTACCACATGACATTGTTTTAATTGATTTTTTTTATCATTTATAATAATAATATTCAATTTTTAACCACCGTTGTATATCATCAATATAAAATAAAACTATTTATATCTTTTATTAACACTCCTAAATACAATTTCTCTTTCTCTCTCATATATACATATAAATATAGATTAAACCATATAGTTTGACGTGAAAATTTCAATCAGAAAACGTATAAACTCGATGTTGCCAAATTGTTTTCTTTAGAATTTGTATATAACTGTATTCAAAGTAGGCAACATTTATTACAAATAAAAATCGTTATTATATAAAACGAAACTTTATATATCAAATTAATTTGTTTATTTTGCTAAAATCTAATTACTAGTGCCCTTGATGATATACAAATTATCACCGAATAAAAAGGATTTAGTTATCAGATATATTACTAGGGTTTCCACGTGAAAAAAATCAACCTTGTATTTTAATGAAAGCCCACTTGTCAAACACGCTCCATTTTGAGAAGATGAAACTAAGATAAACAACGTTGTAATTGATAATTGAATTATAAATATGACGATAATTCTTAGTTTGAAAAAATCATGTTTATATTTAATTGTATTAGATATATACAAATCTAGGCAACACTCCAAACAAGTACATGTAATCCTGATTGCATAATTAAAGGGTCGACGTTATTATATTAATGTATATTAATTATTTATTTGTTTATATTTTTACTTTTATCAAATAAATGAATATGTAAAAAAAAGTTTTTACATTTTTCACGATTATAAACTTTCACTTTAGTATGAATCTAAGCTAGTACAATTAATTGTTATTATTGAAGTATTAACTTTCGAGTAAAAGTGTTCATGATATAAAATTAATATAACAAATTGTTTAATTAATTATAATAATTGTGTTGTGATGTGTTATAAAATTAAATTGAAGTTGTAAAGATATTTAGTTTAATAACGAAACATGTTTAGTAATAAAACTGACAGTAGACATATACTAAGACAGCGTTGTCATATCTTATTATTATTTTATCCTATAAATATATTTGATACGAATTCTTTATGTATGTTTAAAAATTTAGAAGCTAAAAAACGAGTACAAAATGATATTTATGAGTTAAAAGATGTGTTGATTCAACAGAAGCCAAACGTATGTAATAATTACAGTCGCTAACCGTGAATTATTCTATCGAAATCGTGATATTTAAGGAGGCATCGACAAAAGTGGCAACATACAAGGTCGTTTCTTACGATGGCATTGGAATTTCTTCCTTATTTAAATTGAACAAAAAGGTGACTTTTAATCGTAAAATGAATATTGATATAATTGTAAATAATTTAGTTATACAGAGGAAGTACGAAAAGTATTCATGTTAAACGTAAAAAATGTGGATATCATATTATATTATATATAAAAAATTTAGAAAATAAAAAAATAATGTTAAACATCTCGTAATGTTTTGGCAAGGTCGTCTGTAAAAATTGAAAAATGGCGATCAATTACGAATTCAACGGTAGGTATTGAAAACTGACAAAAATAACTCGACCCATGCAAGGCCAACTTACTCAAAGTCAGATCATCTAAATATACTGAATGAACTAAACGTTCCACCAAAGGTAAATATATAATATGTACAGGGCGTTCCTGAATTAATATTCTTTTCAATAAACCGTCGTCTAAATCAACCACGTGTCCATAAACAAAAATATTGTGACGTCATTATTTATGTTAGAGTTTTTTTTTTCGTTATACAAACGTCGATGTATAAAAAATTAGTGGCAATGGCCTAAAACAACGGCCGATGACCTGAATTATTGCAGGAACACTGCACTCCGACGCGTCTGTCTCGAGTGGCGGAATCAATGCGGCGGTAGACGTCGCCTCCTTCTGATCCGCGCCACCCACCGATGCGGCGACATCTCCATAGGTGAAAACGGATTATTTGCTACAATTCGGTGGGTCACGGGGTGCGAACGAAATTGAAAGTTGTGTTGAAATTGAAGAAATCTGTAATTTGTAAAATTGCTTTTTTGTTCACTCTAATATTAAAGTAGAAAATTTTTTTGAAATTTATCTAATACGATAATCGAATTCTTCAACAAATTTGGCGCATTTTTCATTCGACAAATTTTTGTCTATCTTTTGAAATAAGATGTGGGGGGGAGTGGGAACTTTGTTATGAAAAAAAATCTGTAAGTCCGGTTCTGCTTGATCGATTTCAACGAAATTGAAGAAATCTGTAATAATTCAATACAAAATACGTTTTTTTGAAAATTTTTTTGAAATATAATGAAAACTGGTGCTGTTTTCGTTGAGTATCTTATATATACGTAAAATTGCATTTTGTTCACCCAAATATTAAGGTAGAAAATTTTTTTGAAATTTATCTAATACGATAATCGAATTCTTCAACAAATTTGGCGCATTTTTCATTCGACAAATTTTTGTCTATCTTTTGAAATAAGATGTGGGGGAGAGTGGGAACTTTGTTATGAAAAAAAATCTGTAAGTCCGGTTCTGCTTGATCGATTTCAACGAAATTGAAGAAATCTGTAATAATTCAATACAAAATACGTTTTTTTGAAAATTTTTTTGAAATATAATGAAAACTGGTGTTGTTTTCGTTGAGTATCTTATATATACATAAAATTGCATTTTGTTCACCCAAATATTAAGGTAGAAAATTTTTTTGAAATTTATCTAATACGATAATCGAATTCTTCAACAAATTTGGCGCATTTTTCATTCGACAAATTTTTGTCTATCTTTTGAAATAAGATGTGGGGGAGAGTGGGAACTTTGTTATGAAAAAAAATCTGTAAGTCCGGTTCTGCTTGATCGATTTCAACGAAATTGAAGAAATCTGTAATAATTCAATACAAAATACGTTTTTTTGAAAATTTTTTTGAAATATAATGAAAACTGGTGTTGTTTTCGTTGAGTATCTTATATATACATAAAATTGCATTTTGTTCACCCAAATATTAAGGTAGAAAATTTTTTTGAAATTTATCTAATACGATAATCGAATTCTTCAACAAATTTGGCGCATTTTTCATAGTACAAATTTTTGTCTATCGTTTCAAATAAGATGTGGGGGAGAGTGGGAACTTTGTTATGAAAAAAAATCTGTAAGTCCGGTTCTGCTTGATCGATTTCAACGAAATTGAAGAAATCTGTAATGATTCAACACAAAGTACGTTTTTTTGAAAATTTTTCCGAAATCTAATAAAAACTGGTGCTGTTTTCGTTGACCATCCTGTATGTACGTAAAATTGCATTTTGTTCACCCAAATATTAAGGTAGAAAATTTTTTTGAAATTTATCTAATACGATAATCGAATTCTTCAAAAAATTTGGCGCATTTTTCATAGTACAAATTTTTGTCTATCTTTTGAAATAAGATGTGGGGGAGAGTGGGAACTTTGTTATGAAAAAAAATCTGTAAGTCCGGTTCTGCTTGATCGATTTCAACGAAATTGAAGAAATCTGTAATGATTCAACACAGAGTACGTTTTTTTGAAAATTTTTTTGAAATATAATGAAAACTGGTGTTGTTTTCGTTGAGTATCTTATATATACGTAAAATTGCATCTTGTTCACTCAAATTTTAAGGTAGCAAGTTTTTTTGAATTTTATCTAATACGATAATCGAATACTTCAACAAATTTGGCGCATTTTTCATTTGACAAATTTTTGTCTATCTTTTGAAATAAGATGTGGGGGAGAGTGGGAACTTTGTTATGAAAAAAAATCTGTAAGTCCGGTTCTGCTTGATCGATTTCAACGAAATTGAAGAAATCTGTAATGATTCAATACAAAATACGTTTTTTTGAAAATTTTTTTGAAATATAATGAAAACTGGTGCTGTTTTCGTTGACCATCCTATATATACGTAAAATTGCATCTTGTTCACTCAAATATTAAGGTAGCAAATTTTTTTGAAATTTATCTAATACGATAATCGAATTCTTCAACAAATTTGGCGCATTTTTCATAGTACAAATTTTTGTCTATCGTTTCAAATAAGATGTGGGGGAGAGTGGGAACTTTGTTATGAAAAAAAATCTGTAAGTCCGGTTCTGCTTGATCGATTTCAACGAAATTGAAGAAATCTGTAATGATTCAACACAAAGTACGTTTTTTTGAAAATTTTTCCGAAATCTAATAAAAACTGGTGCTGTTTTCGTTGACCATCCTGTATGTACGTAAAATTGCATTTTGTTCACCCAAATATTAAGGTAGAAAATTTTTTTGAAATTTATCTAATACGATAATCGAATTCTTCAAAAAATTTGGCGCATTTTTCATAGTACAAATTTTTGTCTATCTTTTGAAATAAGATGTGGGGGAGAGTGGGAACTTTGTTATGAAAAAAAATCTGTAAGTCCGGTTCTGCTTGATCGATTTCAACGAAATTGAAGAAATCTGTAATAATTCAATACAAAATACGTTTTTTTGAAAATTTTTTTGAAATATAATGAAAACTGGTGCTGTTTTCGTTGACCATCCTATATATACGTAAAATTGCATCTTGTTCACTCAAATATTAAGGTAGCAAATTTTTTTGAAATTTATCTAATACGATAATCGAATTCTTCAACAAATTTGGCGCATTTTTCATTCGACAAATTTTTGTCTATCTTTTGAAATAAGATGTGGGGGAGAGTAGGAACTTTGTTATGAAAAAAAATCTGTAAGTCCGGTTCTGCTTGATCGATTTCAACGAAATTGAAGAAATCTGTAATAATTCAATACAAAATACGTTTTTTTGAAAATTTTTTTGAAATATAATGAAAACTGGTGCTGTTTTCGTTGAGTATCTTATATATACGTAAAATTGCATTTTGTTCACCCAAATATTAAGGTAGAAAATTTTTTTGAAATTTATCTAATACGATAATCGAATTCTTCAAAAAATTTGGCGCATTTTTCATAGTACAAATTTTTGTCTATCTTTTGAAATAAGATGTGGGGGAGAGTGGGAACTTTGTTATGAAAAAAAATCTGTAAGTCCGGTTCTGCTTGATCGATTTCAACGAAATTGAAGAAATCTGTAATAATTCAATACAAAATACGTTTTTTTGAAAATTTTTTTGAAATATAATGAAAACTGGTGTTGTTTTCGTTGAGTATCTTATATATACATAAAATTGCATTTTGTTCACCCAAATATTAAGGTAGAAAATTTTTTTGAAATTTATCTAATACGATAATCGAATTCTTCAACAAATTTGGAGCATTTTTCATTCGAAAAATTTTTGTCTATCTTTTGAAATAAGATGTGGGGGAGAGTGGGAACTTTGTTATGAAAAAAAATCTGTAAGTCCGGTTCTGCTTGATCGATTTCAACGAAATTGAAGAAATCTGTAATAGTTCAATACAAAATACGTTTTTTTGAAAATTTTTTTGAAATATAATGAAAACTGGTGTTGTTTTCGTTGAGTATCTTATATATACATAAAATTGCATTTTGTTCACCCAAATATTAAGGTAGAAAATTTTTTTGAAATTTATCTAATACGATAATCGAATTCTTCAACAAATTTGGAGCATTTTTCATTCGAAAAATTTTTGTCTATCTTTTGAAATAAGATGTGGGGGAGAGTGGGAACTTTGTTATGAAAAAAAATCTGTAAGTCCGGTTCTGCTTGATCGATTTCAACGAAATTGAAGAAATCTGTAATAGTTCAATACAAAATACGTTTTTTTGAAAATTTTTTTGAAATATAATGAAAACTGGTGCTGTTTTCGTTGACCATCCTATATATACGTAAAATTGCATCTTGTTCACTCAAATATTAAGGTAGCAAATTTTTTTGAAATTTATCTAATACGATAATCGAATTCTTCAACAAATTTGGCGCATTTTTCATTCGACAAATTTTTGTCTATCTTTTGAAATAAGATGTGGGGGAGAGTAGGAACTTTGTTATGAAAAAAAATCTGTAAGTCCGGTTCTGCTTAACCGATTTCAACGAAATTGATGTTATTTAAAAGAACTTTTTCCCAGAAATACGAAATATATAAAATCTAACTAATTTAATTAGCGAGATTAATGCTAGAGGGCGTTGTAACATACACTTTACCCTTTTAATTTTTATTGCTAACAATCTCCTTCACTATAGATTCCGTCTTATAGCTGAACTTGCATTTAGATGATAGTCGGTTTTATAGACACCCCATAGCCGCCGGGGCGGGTGAGGGCGTCTGAGCAAGACGACCTTTAAAGCACCGCGACGCTTGCAAAAGCAGGTGGTTGACCCTTTATAGGCTACGGACGCGACCTCCTGTGCTAATCCTGGACTGCTACATTGGCGTGACGTTTTTTATTTGACGACGCATATTCTAAATCGAATTTAAAAACTTACATTTTGACTATTAATTTAAAAAAAACAATTAGAAACTCACCTACTTTCCAAAAATACTTCATTTTGACATATAATTATAAAAATATACTTCCCCGATAATATTGCGTGTGTACAAGCAATAATTTCGATTCCGGTAACGCATCAACTGCACTACTAAAATTTGTAATGATCTCGAATTAATTTTTGCCACCTAATTTGTGTATATGTCAATATAATTATGAAAAAACTGTACTAAATTGATCGACATACTGCTTTTGATTTAATCCACGTCGAAAATCCATGTTTTGATCAATTTAATTGCTACAAACATCTGCAAACATATCGAATACCACTCGTATAACAACTCAAATTTGACATATTCACGTAACTATAACCACAACTCGAAACTTTACCCTCGTATTGTTTGTTTTATATAAAAAAAATTCGTTAGAAAATTAAACTTTGAGGTTTTGACAAATAATGTTATAAAATATAACAAAATGATGGAAAATTCAAGTCTGAAATCAATTTTGAATCCACTACACCGTCCACCTTATTTTCCGGATCTTTATTAGTGTGATTTTTAACTGTTTTCCAAATGTTACATCTGGATTAAAATAAAAATATTTTGTGCAGTTTTAAACAAAAATAATAGAAGTATAAAATAACATATTTAATAACGACACCTCGTATATTATAGTTTTAGTGTATAAAAACTTTTTTTTTAGTCCTAAAAACGCTTTAAAAAAATAATTATTTTATGCGTCGATTAAATGAGTGCAGTTGAACCGAATCTCCATATTGCCCGGCACGGTGAATGGCACCGAGACAACAAACAACAAAAGGGCGTCGTCTGTATGAAGAGAGAGAGAGAGAGAGAAAGAGAGAGAGGGAGAGAGACGTCGGGAAAATGTAGACGTGAGCGTCGCGATGCGGCGAAGAGAAGAGGAGCTTTGCAGTCGCGTCCTTGGCCGACTGCTCGGGTGAACGGCCACAAGCAGCAGTGGTAGAATCTCCAGCTCCCCTTACACAAAAACGTCCCTTAAAAACAACGCTTATTCCCCTCTCCCTAATATTGTTAAAATTTTAATTGAATAACAACGATAAGAAAGATTCGATTCTCTAGACTTGTTTTTACGGTCATCAATAATAGAAGAAATATAAAAAAAAGTCTTCAAGGAGGCGTTTTCATATGATAATTACATATAGTGACCGATAATTGGGTAACTTCATTATTTAAACTCAGACCACGGCCGAAGGTAACGCCTAGAAACGAAATCATTTTTTGTTTATCTATATAATTCGTCTGGTCAGACGGTAGGCGATTCATATACATCGTATACTATTTTTTTCAACATCATTTTAATATTTATATTAGTTAAAAAAACACGAGAATAACTAACTTTATAATGAAAATGTTTTTTATAAATTCATGGTGGATCCTGTAACTATATTTACATTGTTGTCAGATGTACAAGTAAACACAAGCATGTCAAATATATTCTTAACATCCACTAGATATAATACACTTGAATTTAAAAAAAATGTCGTTTTATGAAGCGTAATAATAAATTCACCTCGTATCAAAAGATAAATTTACAGGCCAAAAAGTTCGTGTCTAAAACGTAATGAAGGTCAAAACGTAAGACGTAGAATAAAAAAAAAACAAGTTTCCCAATTTAATTTGCTTGTACATTCAAGTTGGAATAAATTACATTTTTATCTATTTATTTGTGTTACATTTTCAACAATAAATTTATAAGATTGTGATAGGTCGTGGGTTTCGTCGTTTTTTAAAATAAAAGAAAAAAATTTGTAAGTCGAGACGTAGAGTATTTACATCTCGGCAACAATGTAATCGCCATATTTGACACGGAATACATACTTCCGGTAAACGTCATCATTTACATACTATAAAGAAATATTATGGAAAATATATTTTAGAAACTTTTCTCATTAGTTTTTCAAATAAAATTAGACTAATTTGATAAAAATATACGTTATTATAATAATTAGTTCGAGTGTTATGTTAATATAATAACGATACATGCGTGTTATGTCCCTTACAAAAATGACGTTTTCTAATGCTTTTATAAACGACTCTAGTAAATGAAATAATATCGATGTATTTTCATATTAATAAAAAGTAGTAAAATTGTTTTCAATAAAAATCACTTGTTGAAAACATGTTTATTTGCGATAGGTAATAAAAATAATTAATAACTTCTGATATGATTAGTCTGCAGTAACAAATTTAGATCGAAATAAAGGGTTATAATTATAAATACAATGTTGCCAGAGTGTGTTTTAAAGAATAGCAATAAGGAAACGAGTAATTTGGAATATATTTAACGTGAAATTAGTTTAATTGTTGTCGTTATATTTATAAATTTGTACGAAAAATATTTTTCGTACAATATCGAAATGATAATTTCGAATATATCAATGTCGATAAATTTAACAAGACACTTATTTGTTTTTCGATATAACGAACTTGACCGTGAACTTGTTAACGAGGTCCCCAAGTTGATTCGACTCGATAGCTCACAAATGATATGTTAAATTATGGCATATCGTTTGACATCGCTGTAAAATAGCTTATAAACTTTTAAACGACACAAATTTTTCTATTTAAGTTTCGATTATACAGGGTGTCGCGCTTAAGAACCAAGTTTCGGATAATTAAACAATTGGATAGATGTAAATTGCCCTCATTGACGTTTAAGAAGACATTTTATTTACGTCAACTGTCTTGTTTAGTAATTTTCTTATTATTATATTTGATATTTACCATAACTACAATCGAACCAACCCATAAGTCAAAGTCGAGCGTTAAAAATGTCAAATATGATGTGTAAACAAAAAAATTGATGATAATACAAATGTGGAAATGATATTTTTAGGTTAGAGACCAATTTTTTGAACAGTTTCGGGTTTCTAAGTTTTTCTATACACGGATTATATAATTAGGAATATACAGGGTATCCGTTAATAACTGAAACGTAGTACTGGAAGTAAATCAAGACGATTTATTGAACAAAAAACGTTTAAAAAGATCCACGAGGTGAAAAAATAATGTTAACTAACCAAAATTATCGTAATTTGTTTTGAATGTTTGAAAAAAATGATAATAATTATCAAAATTCATTTGTGTGGATGAAATTTACTAAATTTCGTTCCGTTTTTCTCATTCGAGAGCAATTTCAAAACATTTCGAATGATTTTAAATTATTTATCGTTTACAAATTTATTCTAATCGATTGTAACTCGTATTCGATACGAGATTTAAATGAATTCCGTGTCTGGGATTTCGATTCCGTCACTCGAATGATCTATTTCATCTATTTAATGCCACTGGAAATCGAAATTCAAAATATTAACTTTAAAATCATTCAAATTGAGTATAATGTAGTATAAATAACATAACAATAAGTATACATTATAATATAAAAGTAGAAATTGACATATTTACTTTTAAAATTCAAACTTTATTCCATGTTAAACAGTGTGACGTGAATTTCAATGAGACTCTGTATAAATCAACCTCATGATCTTGTCACTTATGTTAATTTTCCTATAAACGCCATTCGAAACCAAAAACAAACCTTCCAAATCTAATCTATATTATAACCTCTGTATCTACCAGACTTAAAACATCTGATTTATACTTAAAAAACGAAGAATTCAAGATTTTACGGTAAATTTATTAATAAATAAAGCTGATAATTCATGTAGAACAATTAAAACAAAACTTTATCCAAATCAAAACAAAAATTTCTATATATGTACAGCCAGAAGTATGCAACACTCAATACATAAGCTATTTACGACACACGATTTAATAAAGTGAAAAAGATTTTATAAAACAGTAGTAAAAACAAAATATTTATTCAAATTTTAATAAAATTAACACGAAAGGCATATAAGTGCCCAAAAATACTCAGTATTTAACCTAAATGATTATTAATATAACTTGAAATTATGCAACTCTTAAAACAAATTCTAATACTATATAGATAATTTATTTAAAGAAATTTGTTTTTCGTGTGGATAAACTTGAAAGTACGTGAAATTGATTTCATCATATTATGTGCGAATAAAATCAAGACGACACACTGTATGTAATTGTGAAGATGCGTGTCTTTTAAGTCAAGTTGTGGCTGCACATTCTTCAAGTTCAAGATCATCGACCGTCGTCGTTTTTGCGTTCAAGTTCAAGGTTACAAACGTTGATATTTGCAGAATATTACTATGCAACATGCTTCTTCAATTAAACATTTTATAGCGAGGAAAAGAATCCAGCAGCTGTTGTTGAATTATTATTTATACGATAAATCTGCAGTGAAAATTTATTGAGGATATTATAAATTAGTTGTTTTTATTATTAACTGGTCATATACGTAATTGACGGTTTAAATGGTTCTGTTTCATGTCAACTAAACATTTATTATTTAATGTTTATTTCGTATATTTAATTTACAGATTAGAATTGGCTACATTTAAATTTTCGTTAAAGTTTAACTAACGGGAATAAAACTTTTACTTGCCATAAAGGCAAAATGGCCGACTTGTCAAACGTACGTATTATATAATTGTCAGTTGTCACATATATAACATACATATTTATTAATAAATTAATGAACATAAAGTCATAATAGTTTTTTTTTGTTTATTAAATACATTCATTTGGTAAAAGTTTAGCTATTGACTGACTGAATTGAAAATTATGGATTTGGTAATTCTATCATAACCTGTAGAAAATTGTTAGGACTAAATTACAACGTTGCCAAGTTTCATTATGTATATTTTATAAATCGTAATAATTATTATTGATTCCAAAAATATTATATTAAATAATTAGACGATTTTTCAAAAGTACGTAATAATATTTCAAATATTTTGACATTTTGACAACTAAAAACTCATTTTATCATATATTCTCGAAACGTTTTCGTTTAGTGCTATCCTAGAATTATCCAGCTCTCGTCGAGTTTTGGGGGGAGAAATTCTGTCTCTTGCTCTCATCCCCTCAACAAGCTATGAGGTCACCCTCTGCCACCCTAGCTAGACTGTAGAGGAAAGGGAGAAATTTGGGGATGGGGAGAGCACTGCACTTGTTGTAGTTCATTCCTCGTCTACTTTCACTGAACAAAGGCGGCGATAAAGGTGGTTACGAGGTTTAAAATTGTAGAAAAAATCGAAAAAAAAATCGTTAAGATATCTATTAGTTAATAAAAGTGAGAATTAACGCTTTTAAAAGTGTTTTAATCAAGAAAATCAATATTTACGCAACTTAAATCATCAACGAAATTAGGATCGTGTCCTTATACCGATAAATATGTTAAATAACCTAATTATTCATCAATTACTACAAGATAAACCTAAAATAACACCTAATTGTAAAAAAAAACTTCTTATAACTCTACCGAGTGTCATTTTTCATTCGGAATTAAAGAAAGACCAATAAATAACAACTAGATAGTCTGCATATTAAAAGCAGGTCAGTCCCCGACGTTACATCAGGCCACTGACCTTGGGAATACAGTCTAGTCGTAGGGTTGCATTTAAGTACCACATGCATATTTAAAATCGGAGTGTTATAATTAACATTTTCATTAATTAAAAGAAAAAATAATTAAAAAAACTACCAGAATATTAAGAAGAATATTTTATACATCTAGACATCAACAGACTTTTACTTAAAAAAGTTATTAAAAGTTACCGAGTTGCTGGACTATAAGTTTCACATAATATTGATTTTATTTTATACCTTGGATTAAAAATGGCGGATACTACTCAGTTTAGTGCTGACATCTTTGAGTGAGTGGATGTAACTTATACTTATGTAAAATTTATGAAAAAGTTTGATACAGAATGCAATGGATTAAATTGTACACTAAAATATTTCAATAAATTAAGAATTGTATTGTATTACACGTTTTTTTTTTCAAAATATTTTTAGTTGTAATAAAAATATTACAGGAATATGTATTTTATAATACACATTTTTAGTTTCTATGTAATAGATGTCGCTGCAATAACTTATGGTAATATTTCTTTGTTATCCTTATCGTGAATAGATATAAGGAAAGATATGACGTTTCTTAATTTTGTGATTATTGATAATAAAAGAAAATACAGTATTTTTTATTTGATAAAATAAATTAGTTACCAGAATAGAGATTTTACGTATTAAGGTGGCAGCACTTATGGTTGGAACCCGATTGACAGGACGCCATCATTAATGAAGTTTGTAGTCAAAATTTGAGCACGTGGAATATTACCTCTGCTTAAATATTGTTTTTATTGTTGTTTAACAACTTTTATTGTGAATCTTGTGTGACAAATATCACCTAGTGGTTTACTGATCTCGTTAATATCAAAAAGAAGCAGTAACAAACTGTAAGTGTTCTTATTTTTCATGTTTTTGTTTACCACTATCTAGAAATGTGGCCGGCTTTATGCTTTATCCATGTCGAAAAATTCGGTAATGAGATATTTTAAGCATATGTTCAGTGACATCAATTTTCGACTAATTTGGTGCGGATACACTATTTCAATCAAAATTAAATCAATTCAACAATTATTTCGATATATTCTTCATAGTATAAGGGTAAATATGTTGGGATTAAAACTATGATGGGGATATAATTAGTACACTGATTTTTTATTGGATTCAAAAAGTATTGGATAACCAATATTGTGATCTAAAAATGCTAATAAACAATGGTTGGGTATTCAAACGATAGTTTTTTTTCCATAAATATTTGTAATAATTACATTTTACCTACTTTAACATGGACTATTTTTGCTAATTATTAAAAAATATATATAGTGTGAGTATTGAGGTTATTTTAAATGACCGAATTTTTTACTACGTAGAAATTTTTTTTATAGAATTTGGAAATTTCTCTTTCCGTGTTTATTTATACGAATTGATAGTCGATCGTTCCAAATTATGATATGAATATGATAGTGCCCTGTATATATGTGTTATTCCTGTTAATATGATGAATGTAGCTGAAATCAAGGTTTTCTAGTGTTATTTTATAAATTCTTGAAATATGTTGCTTTCATTTTTCATAATGAGAAAGTATCATATATACAGGGTGTACAAGTTGAAGTTTAAAAAAATTATATGAAGTACTGTCGATGTACTTTTAAGTGATTTTTGAAGAAATATTTTTATAATTTATCAACTTTATACTATTTTTATCGAATATGGGGCAAATTTTAATGAAATACTTGAGAAATTGAACACCATTATCTGGCTTAACCAGATAATGTCAAGTGGTTATGTCACCAGTTGGATATTTCACAAAATCCATTCACCATTTGATACAATCGATTTCATTAAACGTGTTTTGATATCAAATAACGTTAATTTATAAACAGTTTTTAATTATCACCTTGCAGTTCACAATTTTTGTATATAGATATACAGGGTGGTCAGATAATTCGTAGTAATTAAACACTTGTATAATTTACAAAAAGTATTATTCGTATAACGAACTCAAATCACATTAATAGATTGATTTTTGAAAATTTAAGTTTTTGATGACATTTTCACTGCATTGACATCCATTTTGGATATATAAAAACTTGTATTTTTATCTGGCGACCCTGTATATTAAGTATAGTAAATGGTTTGCGATAGGTTGAAATCAATTGAGATAATATCAGATTGATACATGAAGAGCAGGTTTCTTGGTTGAATTTCTCTTTTATTAGTGTTAAAACGAGTCTCTCATCTCAAAATTAATGGCAATGAAACTTTCAATCAATTAGTGCATCCATTTTTAAAACTTTCAACGAAAGTATGTTCCTTTATCAATAAATTTTTTAGTTTTATCACTTGGTATTCGATTTACTAAAATTATTTTCCTTGTATTCGATCAAACGATCTCACGGCTTCTCTCTAGATACAGCGCTGTTGCCAGTTTTCAGATATTAGTCCCGGAAGTCGTATAATAATTTTTTGACATTATTACCTAGATATCTCTTTCATTTTTGTTCGTACAAAAAATTTGTAAGGATCAAAATTGTAGGATATTTCACGCTCTATACCGTGATGAAATTAATTTTTCGAAAATTGTTCTAAAATTTTAATTTTTTTTATTTATGTACAAATTGTATGTTTTATGATTTAAAATTTCATTTTAACTTTCATTTTAAATCAGATGCGAATAGTCCTTCAAAAACCACACAATTTGAAAAAAAAATTTTTAGTCCCTATTTATATTTTTCGAATGTATATAGTGCAATTCAATGCCCGGACTAACACAGCGCAAGGTGTGATTGTTTTTTTTTTATTTTTAGTCGTATAACCTGATAAAAAGGCTTTTAAATTTATTTATATGTTAATTAAACAATTTGTAATACAAATTAGAAACAACGTATATAAATGGATAAGATACAATGTTTAAAATTAGTGATAAGTGGCAATGATAAACTATACGCGATTTGTTTATTGCGGTTTTACATAACATGTTGTCGATACTAAATTTAAAAAACATTCGCTTACGTTTTATACACAAGGAAATATTCAAAATTCATTTTTTAGTTGTTTCAAATATTTCGGTTTTTCTACTATCTCTTTCGTTCTATTACGCTATTATTTTATATTTTTCTTCTCCTCCTGTATATCAGTATTAAATTTTTTATGTTTATTGTCTCCATAATATTTCGTCGTCATCAATATCATTGTAATTCGATAAATCTGTCAACACCGCAATCGTTCTTTCCCGCGTTTCAATTAAATCTAATATCGAGTTGTCCTTGTATCTCAACGCGCACGCGCGAACTTTTCGAACATTCAAGAATCGAGAGAAGGCAACACGTCCACGTGGTATGTGTTAGCCGGTCAGACACGTTGTTGATGTTGTTAATATCATATAAAAAAATTATTATAACAGTTATTTGTTTTTGAATTCACTCGGAATTTAGTATTTAGAATACTATAAGTGTGTGGTATTGTGAGAATTGTTTATTTTTCGGATGAATTGTCATTTAAACGATGGTAAGTTTGCCATATTGTTTCTTGGTTTTACTTTGCAATTTGTTACTTTCGTAAACGAATTTATTTATGCCGTTTGGAATTTTGTTTTTGTAGAAAATTACGTATTGACGTTAGAAATGATTAGATTTTTGATTTTTTTTTAAATTTTATTAGTTTTGTAACTAAAATGGACGTCTCCTCTTTGTTGCCATACGAGTGATTATAGATTAAACGATTCATACTATAAATTAGTTTAGGCCGTGTTTATACGAATTAACGTGTTAAAATAATTGTCAGTTAAATGAATGTTTTTATTTAAAAAAAAAACTAGTTTTAATGATCATTTAGATCTAAATTTGATTTTGATTACGATGATTTTTTTTTTAATTTAAATTAATGATTATCTCCTAATCTATTTGATTTTCTTTTCATATTTATTGAGTAAAAACAGAAAATTATGTTATTTTCCTATCGTGTCACCAAAAAATCGTATTTCTCCAGGACCGGTTCAAATTAATTTCTAATAAAACAATATAATATTTAACGTAATTATTATTTTAATATCTACTGGACTATCTGGAACTTGAATATAAAACCTCTTTCTGATAAAAAAAAACTATGAATGAAATCGAAAGTATACGAATTTTACTTAATCTGTGTTACAAATAAAACTAGAATTAATTTACATACATTATCATTAAAAAAACAGATACACAGTTCAAAAGGTCACTTATCGTAAATCAAAGTGTATGTTTATATATCAAAATTAATTTTAAATTAGTCTTCATAAATTGAATGGCGGTTTTTTTAGTTTAAGTTTTTTATTATTGGATTTTCTCTTGTTCCATAAATTAAATTATTAGAATCGAAATCCCTGTATATAGAGCGGATTTGTGTATGTAGATACTAAAAAAAGGACTATCGGATCAGTTTACATCTCTTCTCTTCTAATTTTATTGCGAAAAAATTCAATTAACAGTATAAAAAATTAATCTTTAATGACGTCTACTTTACTTTCGCTTTTTTTATTTTAAAAATTTTATGAATCATTTTTTGTATTTCATTTATTTATTTTTAAATTCATACACATTTGACGAGCGTCAGACCCAACCTCAAATTATCAGCGTTTCTGAAACAATTACTTAAAAATGCCCACATCTCCCAACGAGTTTCTATCTCTCTCTCCCACACACAGTGGTTGGTAATATGGACACACTGGTTCTATTTCGTCCGCGGCGTTGCCAAGCTAATTGTTTTTCCTAAAAACTTCGTAATCTACCACGAAGTACTGTTGACATTTATACTGATAAATATATTGGAATGTGTTATAATTTTTTTTTCGATACTGTATATTTAAGCCATGGTAAGCGATAGTAGTTTTTGTAGATAGAAAGTTGACATGACGAAGTGAATGTAAACTGGTTTTTTAAAAAAAAGATCGCTATTGATTGTTAATTGTACATTTTTCTTTATATAGGGTGGTTTTAATTTATTTTTCACGTTTAACGTATATACCTAAATTTTTTTTATATAATTTTGGCGAGTAAATCATATACAGGTTGTCCTCCATTTTCGAAACGTTTAGTACACAGGTTATTGGTGTTTTTTTTTTCGTATTTCGAACAACCTCGTATATTTTAGGTTTTTTATTATTTATCGTGGATAGGCTTCAGCCCAGTAGTATTTATTTTATTCCCACACACATTTTGACAGTTCCTGTTCGATTACGATCTTGTATGAAAGAAAATTTAGGATTTCATGAAAAATTCTTCTCGCTGAACGAACGGAAAGTGTAAATCCAGCGCATTATTCATAGAGTTAATATTGAATATAGACGGGAGTTTATTCATTTGGACCCGGGGGTTGTTTAGTTTATGCTTCGTGTTTATAAGAATTTTTGACCGTTCCCGGTATAAATTTAAAATTTCCGCATCACGTTTAATCAAATTAAACAGTGATTCACCGATTGTGTATATCCCAAAAGCAATGATTTAATGGAAAATTATAGTTTGCTAATTTTACCTTGGAATCGACAAAAATAAAACCAGCGGCGTCCGGAGATTTATCATCATAAAATTTGATAACGATTTACGTTTGGAGATTTATTACAAAAAAATTACTATTAAAATTAAAAAAAAAATTATAATAATAAATTTAAATAACTTTCCACCCTGTATAAATTTATTATTTTGACTTTCCTTGTATTTATAACGGATCTACTTTATATGAAATTGATATATATTATAATTTATTTATTTATTTCTAAAGGTCGTCTGGTTTTTGTAATTTCCACGTGTTTTTGACAAAAAATTTCATGGCAGTTAATTTGACATTGACATTTCAAGATACTTAATTATTTTATGTCTACCATATTCGAACAATTAACATTCATGGTTCCAAAATAAAAGTTTTGCCAACCAAAAATTACATCGAAACATCCAAATATTTATTTCATCCCTATCTAATAGTAAAAGAAAAATCGATTTTGCACAGACAACTTTCGATGTTGTTAGTAACCTTGAAATTCCGTTATTTCCTTCCTGCTATCTTTGAATGGAAGTTTTTCTAAGATAGAGAGTAATTACATCGTTGCCAGATCCATTTGAACGACGATTTTTATCTAATCATCGTTTTTTACGAATACTAAAAAAATTTATATAGATAAACTTACTGCCATAAATCCTTGACCTAACGCCCTAAAAAAAGCTATAAAAATATGTTTTCTTTCAACAAATTTGATGCTAGCAATTTTTTACCGACCTTGAAAATTATATTCCTATCTTTGGCAACGATGCAATTTCCTCCGAACGCCCACATTTGATCGGTTCTCTCCACGTCGATGAGCGTTAAAATTTTCCCACCACAATATTTATTCAGTATTAACTAATTTTACGATGGTCTTACGAAATATTTGTTTACGAAATTTTAATTATATACGTAGTTTATATTTTATTTTTGTCCGTGTTTAAATTCTATTTCAACCACGTTCCGTGTACGTCCGCCATACAAATGTCAAATTTGACGTATATGTATGTGTGTGTATCTCAAAACTTAATTAGCGACCCTAGTATAGAGTTATTTGAAATATGACGTTCCAAGGTATCAGAAAACTTAGTGTACACTAAATTTTAAATCAATAATTTCTCGGGTTTCGTTCAATAACAACTCCCGGTACAAATTTGATCAGTTTACTTCGATTCCGGAACTTATTTTTACAATAACACGTACTAAAAAATAAAATAATTTAATAATGATAAATCCTCCGTCTGAAAGTTTCCCGTATAAACGTGGCAACGTGGCAAAACTGTTCATGGCGCGTTCGTCGTAAAGCCGAGTCTCACCCGATCGCGTTTTCCTCCATCTTTTATAACTTAAACTACGTTGCCAGCTTGTGTAGAATTTCGAATATAAATTCAAAAAAATATTTATGATACGAGGTGGTTTAAAAAATTAAAATTCATTGCAGCCATAAAACCAGAAAAATATTCATTTTATGATACGGGGTATGTTGAAAAGTAAAATTTCGTTACTATTGTAGAGTCAAAAAAATATTTATGATACGAGGTACCTTGAAAAATTAAATTTCATTACAGAAAATATTCATATTTTATATTACGGGGTATATTAAAAAGTAAAATTTCGTCATGATCTTGAAACCAACAAAAAAATTTATGATACGAGGTATGCTCAAAATTACAAATGTCAATTTTGACGTATATGTTGGCGTATCTCAAAACTTAATTAGCGACCCTCGTATTGAGTTATTTGAAATATGACGTTCCCGGTACAAATTTGATCAGTTTACTTCGATTCCGGAACTTATTTTTACAATAACACGTACTAAAAAATAAAATAATTTAATAATGATAAATCCTCCGTCTGAAAGTTTCCCGTATAAACGTGGCAACGTGGCAAAACTGTTCATGGCGCGTTCGTCGTAAAGCCGAGTCTCACCCGATCGCGTTTTCTTCCATCTTTTATAACTTGAGCTACGTTGCCAGCTTGTGTAGAATTTCGAATATAAATTCAAAAAAATATTTATGATACGAGGTGGTTTAAAAAATTAAAATTCATTGCAGCCATAAAACCAGAAAAATATTCATTTTATGATACGAGGTATGTTGAAAAGTAAAATTTCGTTACTATTGTAGAGTCAAAAAATATTTATGATACGAGGTACCTTGAAAAATTAAATTTCATTATAGAAAATATTCATATTTTATATTACGGGGTATGTTAAAAAGTAAAATTTCGTCATGATCTTGAAACCAACAAAGAAATTTATGATACGAGGTATGTTCAAAATTATAAATGTCAATTCTGATGTATATGTTGGCGTATCTCAAAACTTAATTAGCGTCTTTCGTATGGAGTTATTTGAAATGTAACGTTCCAATACCCGGTACAAATTTGATCATTTTATTTCGATTCCGGAACTTATTTTCACAATAACACGTACTAAAAACTAAAATAATTTAATAATGATAAATCCTCCGTCTGAAAGTTTCCCGTATAAACGTGGCAACGTGGCAAAACTGTTCATGGCGCGTTCGTCGTAAAGCCGAGTCTCACCCGATCGCGTTTTCTTCCATCTTTTATAACTTGAGCTACGTTGCCAGCTTGTGTAGAATTTCGAATATAAATTCAAAAAAATATTTATGATACGAGGTGGTTTAAAAAATTAAAATTCATTGCAGCCATAAAACCAGAAAAATATTCATTTTATGATACGGGGTATGTTGAAAAGTAAAATTTCGTTACTATTGTAGAGTCAAAAAAATATTTATGATACGAGGTACCTTGAAAAATTAAATTTCATTATAGAAAATATTCATATTTTATATTACGGGGTATGTTAAAAAGTAAAATTTCGTTATGATCTTGAAACCAACAAAGAAATTTATGATACGAGGTATGCTCAAAATTACAAATGTCAATTTTGACGTATATGTTGGCGTATCTCAAAACTTAATTAGCGACCCTCGTATTGAGTTATTTGAAATATGACGTTCCCGGTACAAATTTGATCAGTTTACTTCGATTCCGGAACTTATTTTTACAATAACACGTACTAAAAAATAAAATAATTTAATAATGATAAATCCTCCGTCTGAAAGTTTCCCGTATAAACGTGGCAACGTGGCAAATCTGTTCATGGCGCGTTCGTCGTAAAGCCGAGTCTCACCCGATCGCGTTTTCCTCCATCTTTTATAACTTAAACTACGTTGCCAGCTTGTGTAGAATTTCGAATATAAATTCAAAAAAATATTTATGATACGAGGTGGTTTAAAAAATTAAAATTCATTGCAGCCATAAAACCAGAAAAATATTCATTTTATGATACGGGGTATGTTGAAAAGTAAAATTTCGTTACTATTGTAGAGTCAAAAAAATATTTATGATACGAGGTACCTTGAAAAATTAAATTTCATTATAGAAAATATTCATATTTTATATTACGGGGTATGTTAAAAAGTAAAATTTCGTCATGATCTTGAAACCAACAAAGAAATTTATGATACGAGGTATGTTCAAAATTATAAATGTCAATTCTGATGTATATGTTGGCGTATCTCAAAACTTAATTAGCGTCTTTCGTATGGAGTTATTTGAAATGTAACGTTCCAATACCCGGTACAAATTTGATCATTTTATTTCGATTCCGGAACTTATTTTCACAATAACACGTACTAAAAACTAAAATAATTTAATAATGATAAATCCTCCGTCTGAAAGTTTCCCGTATAAACGTGGCAACGTGGCAAAACTGTTCATGGCGCGTTCGTCGTAAAGCCGAGTCTCACCCGATCGCGTTTTCTTCCATCTTTTATAACTTGAGCTACGTTGCCAGCTTGTGTAGAATTTCGAATATAAATTCAAAAAAATATTTATGATACGAGGTGGTTTAAAAAATTAAAATTCATTGCAGCCATAAAACCAGAAAAATATTCATTTTATGATACGGGGTATGTTGAAAAGTAAAATTTCGTTACTATTGTAGAGTCAAAAAAATATTTATGATACGAGGTACCTTGAAAAATTAAATTTCATTATAGAAAATATTCATATTTTATATTACGGGGTATGTTAAAAAGTAAAATTTCGTCATGATCTTGAAACCAACAAAAAAATTTATGATACGAGGTATGTTCAAAATTACAAATGTCAATTTTGACGTATATGTTGGCGTATCTCAAAACTTAATTAGCGACCCTCGTATTGAGTTATTTGAAATATGACGTTCCCGGTACAAATTTGATCAGTTTACTTCGATTCCGGAACTTATTTTTACAATAACACGTACTAAAAAATAAAATAATTTAATAATGATAAATCCTCCGTCTGAAAGTTTCCCGTATAAACGTGGCAACGTGGCAAATCTGTTCATGGCGCGTTCGTCGTAAAGCCGAGTCTCACCCGATCGCGTTTTCCTCCATCTTTTATAACTTAAGCCACGTTGCCAGATTGTGTAAAATTCCTTAGATTATTTTGAATTTAACAATGTAGTGTAATTGTCGATATTATCAAGTCCGACTGTTGACATCATCATTTTCACATCGAATATCGATTTATTTCAATATTTTTCTACGTAGTAAATTATTGATATCGATTTTGTTTGTTGATTTAGGATCGATTCGAATGATATTTACGGTATTTATTGATATGATCCGTCATTTAAATATTTGTTTAGTTATTTAAAACGTCAAAAGTGTCAAAATGAACGGATGTGACAATCGTATTTTCAGGGTAGTGTCGTTCATAAAGAAACTAACCGTGGATCGATCAAGTTATGGCCCCGTACCATTCACGTCAATTGCTAGTGTGGACATTGCCAACTGTAGCCGTTCTACTCAGCTATTTGTGGTTCAAAAAGAAGAGAATTGGACCTCGAAGTGACCCGGGGTATAAATCGACGTCGCGCAAAGAGGAAATCGAAGAAAAATCTCTATTCGAGGAATTGAACGAGGCGGAACAGACGATTCCGACGGCGTCTTCAACGCCGAACAAATCGTTTTCCAGATCCCTCTCCGGCGTGGAATCGTCTCCCATAGATATTGTCATACCCCCGGAATTGAGGGCCACGAAAACTACCCCTCGAGTCGTATCCGACGAGGACCTCGATTTGGAAATCGAGAAAATTAAATCGATGAAAAACGGACATTCGTTTTCCGTTAAAACGGACTCGCCCGCCGACGAAAATATTTGTTCGAAAGGGAAGAAAAATCAGAAGAAGGAAACGGGGAAAATGGCCCAGAAAGATATGGCCATAGTCGAGGAGAAATTGACCACTTTGAAGATCGGGAAAAATAAAGAGTGTCCCAAGAAAAGGGAACAAAAAAATACCGAAAGGGATTCCGCCAATCACAGTCCTTCCGACGTCATGTTGGCCAGCCCTTCGTTAAGCAGCATCTCCGATAATCATAGCGAGGTGAGAAAATTTTTTTTTTCCCGTACAAATCATCTTAATTTCGTCTATTTTTTTGTTAATAATTCATTTTGGAAAATTTGGTACGAGAAAAACTAGGGGCTAGAAATATTTTATTAAAAATCTTCGAAAATATCGATTTTAGGAAAAAAAGTTTTATATAAAAAATGAAGCCCATAAAAAACTCTACAAAAAAGCTCCTATACGTTTTTTACGTAAATCTATTTTTTTTGGATGTTATGGCCCCAAGTATCTCAAATTAACCTATGTACCCCCCTGTAACAACCAAAAAAATAGGTTTACGTAAAAAACGTATAGGAACTTTTATGTAGAGCTTTTTATGAGCTTTATTTTTTGTTTTAAACTTTTTTCTCTAAAATTCATATTTTCGAAGATATGGGGGAAAAACGAAGGATTATTTTTTTGTTCCTTTAATTTTACGTGAATTTAATGAATAGTTTGGCAACAGCGCAAAACTACTTTAGGTAACTAGTCTTTCAACGATCGATTCACAATAAAAAAATTACTTTTCCATTCCTTATTTAAAACGTATAAATTTATTTTTATTGTTTATTTTTCTTTTTAACTAATTTTACGTGAATTCAATGAAAGTTTGACAACAGTGCAAAACTACTTTAGGTAACTAGTCTTTCAACGATCGATTCACAATAAAATAATTACTTTTCACTTCGTATTTAAAACGTACAAATTTATTTTCATTTTTCATTTTACTTTCTTTAAAAAAATTTCAATTAAATTACTTTAATAAAAAAACAACCCACAAAGCACATACTAAATAATCGTGTAGCTGGATTTTTATAGACCAGTGATATATAACAGTGTTTGTATGAATACCACCTCTAAGCTACTTCACTGATAAGATTGTGGTTAAAGTACCACGTTACGTGACATTAACACTTTAATGTTGGATGTAGTGTCGCTAAATTGTGATTCGTTTAAATGGGTACGATTCAAATGTCAGTGGAATGACAATTCAAGGGAAACAGGTAATAAAGACGTTCGTTTAAAATGACGTAACTTCCGGAAATAAATATCGTTGTTTTTTTCTAATTTGGAATAAATATAAAGGTCAAAAAAATATTTGTGATACGAATTGTGCATTGAAAAATTAAATTTCATTGCAGCAATAAAACCTAAAAAATATTCATTTTATGATACGAGGTATGTTGAAAAGTAATATTTTGTCATGATCTTAAAGCCAAAAAAATATTTGTGATACGAGGTGGGTAGAAAAATTAAAATTTATTGCAGCAATAAAACCAGAAAAATATTCATTTTATGATGCGAGGTACGTTGAAAAGTAAATTTTCTTTACGATTATAGAGT
The DNA here is from genome assembly GCF_026230105.1 of Diorhabda sublineata. Taxonomy (NCBI): domain Eukaryota; kingdom Metazoa; phylum Arthropoda; class Insecta; order Coleoptera; family Chrysomelidae; genus Diorhabda; species Diorhabda sublineata. Next base: position 663,960 of record NC_079479.1, read on the forward strand.
GAAAAAAATATTTATAATACGAGGTATGTTGAAAAGTAAAATTTTGTAACGATCTTAATGTCAAAAAAATATTTGTGATACGAGGTGGGTTGAAAAATTAAAATTTATTGCAGCAATAAAACCAGAAAAATATTCATTTTATGATACGAGGTATGTTGAAAATTAAAATCTTTACGATTATAGAGTCAAAAAAATATTTGCAATACGAGGTATGTTGAAAAGTAAAATTTTGTAACGATCTTAATGTCAAAAAAATATTTGTGATACGAGGTGGGTTGAAAAATTAAAATTTATTGCAGCAATAAAACCAGAAAAATATTCATTTTATGATACGAGGTATGTTGAAAAGTAATATTTTGTCATGATCTTAAAGCCAAAAAAATATTTGTGATACAAGGTGGGTAGAAAAATTAAAATTTATTGCAGCAATAAAACCAGAAAAATATTCATTTTATGATACGAGGTACGTTGAAAAGTAAAATTTCGTTACGATTATAAATTCAAAAAAATATTTGCAATACAAGGTATGTTGAAAAGTAAAATTTTGTAACGATCTTAATGTCAAAAAAATATTTGTGATACGAGGTGGGTTGAAAAATTAAAATTTATTGCAGCAATAAAACCAGAAAAATATTCATTTTATGATACGAGGTATGTTGAAAATTAAAATCTTTACGATTATAGAGTCAAAAAAATATTTGCAATACGAGGTATGTTGAAAAGTAAAATTTTGTAACGATCTTAATGTCAAAAAAATATTTGTGATACGAGGTGGGTTGAAAAATTAAAATTTATTGCAGCAATAAAACCAGAAAAATATTCATTTTATGATACGAGGTATGTTGAAAAGTAATATTTTGTCATGATCTTAAAGCCAAAAAAATATTTGTGATACAAGGTGGGTAGAAAAATTAAAATTTATTGCAGCAATAAAACCAGAAAAATATTCATTTTATGATACGAGGTACGTTGAAAAGTAAAATTTCGTTACGATTATAAATTCAAAAAAATATTTGCAATACAAGGTATGTTGAAAAGTAAAATTTTGTAACGATCTTAATGTCAAAAAAATATTTGTGATACGAGGTGGGTTGAAAAATTAAAATTTATTGCAGCAATAAAACCAGAAAAATATTCATTTTATGATACGAGGTATGTTGAAAATTAAAATCTTTACGATTATAGAGTCAAAAAAATATTTGCAATACGAGGTATGTTGAAAAGTAAAATTTTGTAACGATCTTAAAGTCAAAAAAATATTTGTGATACGAGGTTGGTTGAAAAATTAATATTCATTGCAACAGTAAAACTAGAAAAATATTCATTTTATGATACGGGGTATGTTAAAAAGTAAAATTTCATCATGATCTTAAATATTTATGATACGAGGTATGTTCAAAATTACGAATTATGATATTATACAAGGCGCGTTGAAAAATTAGATTTTCTTATAGAAAACAGTTTCTGTAATACGAGGCGGGTTCAAAAATTTGAAATTAATCGACGATTATCAAAAAAAATACACAAAATATTCGTCATTGCTGTTTTCGTGGTAGTACTTGTTAAAAATATGTCAAGTACTTAAAATATTATTATAGATTAACTGATAAATACAAAAAAAAATTATTCATCTCGATAATCCGTCAAGTACAATGATACGAGGGATTATTTTAATAAAAAAATTAGATTCCAAAAGTCGTTTCAATAATTTATATACAGGATGTACGAAAAACAATTACCCGCCTAAACAATTTTATACGACGATATACAGGATGTTGGTAAAACATATTTTCAGGGTTCCAGCGATAGCGGTAAAGGCGGCAGCGACGTAGCCACCCCACCCCCTTCCCGAACCCCAAACATCGACGTAACCGCCACGTTGCCAACTTTCTACGAATTCGTCATACCGCAATCTTTGGTAGGAAAATTAATCGGCAGAAACGGCAGTTTCGTATCTCAAATAAGGAACACGACCAACGTTTCGGTAATAGTCAGGGCGCATCCGAACAATAACAAAATGAAAATTTGCTCAATAGAAGGCGCCACCCAGCAAATCGAAAACGCTTTGAAAATGATCAGAGACAAATTTCCTTCTAAGAGATATCCCGAAGTGACGTTGGAACAAATAGATTTGACGCCGGCGCCCCCCGTAGTCTCCCTAATTCCCGATTATTTATACGTGAGTAGGACGCGTATATTTTCGTGCGTGTATATAAAGTTTATTGTCGTTATTTGTATTTTCAGTTGAAGCTCGTCGAAGGTATCAACAACGACACCGTTTTGAGTTGTCTCGTCGCCCCCAATCACCTGTTCCTCCAACAACCCACCCACCCCTCGTTCCCCAGTCTAAATTTATTGACGAATTGTATGAACGCGTGTTATTCCCAAAGCGATTCCCCCTTGATACCCACGCCGGTGGCCGATAATACGGTGTGCGCCGCTTATTCCGTCAACGCCTGGTACAGGGCGATCATATTATCTTCGGACGTACAAAACGATACGTCCTATATCAGATTTTTGGATTACGGCGGTTTCGCTTGGGTGGAAAATTCCAAACTTCGACAGATCAGAGGGGATTTTATGTTGTTGCCTTTCCAGGCGGCCGAATGCATTTTGGCGAATATTATGTCGATAAACGGTAAGTTCGAGCGATCTAAACATTTTTTTATACGTCAATTTCGTCAATTTTTTTATTTATTTATAACTAAGAAATTTCGTGACGTCTGGCAACAGCGCTTTCAACTTTTTTTTATTTCTTTTTGAAAAAACGAAACAATTTGAGAGAAACAAATTTCATATCAATACAGAATTATTGACACATCTGGCAACAGCGTTTCGAAAATATGAAAATTAATTTTTTTTTTTCGCAATTCGTAATATTGGAAACGAAATTTCGTCAATTTTTTTATTTATTTATAACTAAGAAATTTCGTGACGTCTGGCAACAGCGCTTTCAACTTTTTTTTATTTCTTTTTGAAAAAACGAAACAATTTGAGAGGAAAAAATTTCATATCAATACAGAATTATTGATACATCTGGCAACAGCGTTTCGAAAATATGAAAATTAATTTTTTTTTTTTCGCAATTCGTAATATTGGAAACGAAATTTCGTCAATTTTTTTTTATTTGTAACTAAGAAATTTCGTGACGTCTGGCAACAGCGCTTCCAACTTTTTTTTATTTCTTTTTGAAAAAACGAAACAATTTGAGAAAAAAAAAATTTTTTTCATATAGATACAGGATTTCTTGATACATCTGGCAACACCGTTTCGAGAATTTAAAAATGAAATTGTTTTTTTTTTCGCAATTCGAAATATTGGAAACGAAATTTCGTCAATTTTTTTTTTATTTGTATCTAAGAAATTTCGTGACGTCTGGCAACAGCGCTTCCAACTTTTTTTTATTTCTTTTTGAAAAAACGAAACAATTTGAGAGAAAAAAATTTCATATCAATACAGAATTATTGATACATCTGGCAACAGCGTTTCGAAAATATGAAAATTAATTTTTTTTTTTCGCAATTCGTAATATTGGAAACGAAATTTCGTCAATTTTTTTTATTTGTATCTAAGAAATTTCGTGACGTCCGGCAACAGCGCTTAGATTTCGATAGAATTCGACAAGGAACTCGTTTTTTTCAATAACTCGGATTTTTTTACGTCCGGCAATAGCGCTTGTAACTTTTTTTTATTTATCTTTTTGAAAAAACGAAACAATTTGAGAAAAAAAAATTTTTCTTATATAGATACAGGATTTCTTGATACATCTGGCAACACCGTTTCGAGAATTTAAAAATGAAATTGTTTTTTTTTTCGCAATTCGAAATATTGGAAACGAAATTTCGTCAATTTTTTTTTTATTTGTATCTAAGAAATTTCTTAACGTCTGGCAACAGCGCTTAAATTTCGATAGAATTCGACAAGGAACTGGTTTTTTTCAATAACTCGGATTTTTTTACGTTGATACATCTGGCAACAGCGTTTCGAAAATTTGAAAATGAAATTGTTTTTTTTTGTCGCAATTCGTAATATTGGAAACGAAATTTCCTCATTTTTTTTTATTTGTATCTAAGAAATTTCTTAACGTCTGGCAACAGCGCTTAAATTTCGATAGAATTCGACAAGGAACTCGTTTTTTTTTATAACGTCCGGCAACGGCGCTTTCGATTTTTTTTTATTTATCTTTTTGAAAAAACGAAACAATTTGAGAAAAAAAAATTTTCCGTATAAATACAGGATTTCTTGATACATCTGGCAACAGCGTTTCGAAAATCTGTAAATGAAATTTTTTTTTCGCAATTCGAAATATTTGAAACGAAATTTCGTCATTTTTTTTTATTTGTATCTAAGAAATTTCGTGACGTTTGGCAACAGCGCTTAAATTTCGATAGAATTCAACGAGGAACTCGTTTTTTCAATAATTCGGATTTTTTTTACGTCCGGCAACGGCGCATAATTTTCTTTATGTAAACGAGGTTCATGTGACGTGTGGTTTTGATAACGTTTTTTTTTTGTAATCCATAATTTTTGATTGAACCTCGTATACTATAGAATATAATTTAAGTTTTCGATTTTTTTTGTAATTTATCAATTTTTTCCCATTAAAAACGCATAATAAAAATATTTTCCATTTGATTTTCATTTGCAAGGACATATTGTATAATAATTTTTTTTTTCTGCAAAAAAACCTATTCGAAATGATTCCTCAGAATTTATCCAAAAAGTCGAGAAATTTCATTTTATATTCTTATAAATATTTTTAAATAATTACAGAGGATGGATCCTGGTCTGAAGATGCTTATAATTTAGTAGCCGATGTTGCCAAAGGTTCCATAATGTATACGCAAATAGCCGATTACACGGAAGACGGAATACCACTCGTATTAATATACGTAGTTGTAGGAACGCAGGTAAAATTATCGAAAAAATCATTTCTAAATTGTTAAAATTTCATGTTTCGCCTGTTTTCCAACCATTTTCATATACATTTGACCTATAACCCAGCCCACACCGACCGTTTTTCACCGTACGGTTGTAATATCGCAGATACGTCCCACAACCGTAAAAATTTTCATTTAAAACTCAGATCACACCGACGGTTTTTAACCGTATTACTACAGTCTCGTCGATACGTACCTCAATTGAAAGAAATTCTAAAGCCGAGCACACACCGACCGTTTTTAACCGTATTACTACAGTCTCGTCGATACGTACCTCAATTGAAAGAAATTCTAAAGCCGAGCACACACCGACCGTTTTTAACCGTCCGATTCTTTTTCTGCACTCAAAATCGTTAAAGGAAACTTCAGTAACCAAATATTTGAGGTTATGGATAGATGTCATAACATTTTTTATTATTCGCCTTTTATCTTGGATCTCTTCGGTGTAAACTCACCCTAATTGGCGTTAAACTCCGCAATAGAAAAAATTTTCATTTAAAACATAGCACACACCGACGGTTTTTAAACCGTATTGCGACAATCTCGTCCCTTAATTGAGAGAAATTTCAATGTTTATCTAAAGCCGAACACACACCGATCGTTTTTAACCGTCCGATTCTTTTTCTGCACTCAAAATCGTTGAAGGAAACTTCAGTAACCAAATATTTGAGGTTATGGATAGATGTCATAACATTTTGTATTATTCGCCTTTTATCTTGGATCTCTTCGGTGTAAACTCACCCTAATTGGCGTTAAACTCCGCAATAGAAAAAATTTTCATTTAAAGCATAGCACACACCGACGGTTTTTAAACCGTATTGCGACAATCTCGTCGATACCGTCCCTTAATTGAGAGAAATTTCAATGTTTATCTAAAGCCGAACACACACCGACCGTTTTTGACCGAACGGTGGTAATATCGTTTATACGTCCCCTAATTGAAGCAATTTTCAATATTTTTCTAAAGCTGAGCAAACACGGACCGTTTTTAAACGTTTTATTACAACCTCGTCGACACCTTCCATAAAATTTATTTAAAGCTCGGTACACACTGACAGTTTTTAACCGTACGATTTCGATCGTACACGTTTGTACGTTACGGTATGTTTTTGATTTTATATCTAATGCCTATTACACATCGATTTCATTTAAACCGAACGTATGTCGAATCGTATAATATTTTTTTGTTTATTTTCAGAACGTAATATGTTTGAACGAACATTTGGTGAACAACGGTTTCGCTCAGTTCGTACCGGAGTCCCAACCTGTCTACGAGGAAAATCAAGTGGAACAAGCAGATTGCGGCGTGTCTACATGAGCGTCGCGTTCGTTGTTTTTTTTTTTTTCTCTTTCGCCCACAATGGGTTTACTTTAGTCACTTGGTTATCCCCCAAGCACTCGTTAAATAGTTGAATTATCACTTTTAACTGTCGCTCTTTTTATTATTTTTTTTTTGACATCCTGTAATCTGTCGATTCGGTTTTTATTTAAAGCCCGGCTCACATCGACCGGTTTTAATCGCGCGATCAAAATTCCGCGCTTTTCATCCATCCGGTTTTAATCGTACAAAAACAATCGCTTTAATTTGACCCGTAATTGGTAGGGTTTTATCGATTTTCATCTAAAGCATAGCTCACAACGACCGGTTTTAATCGCACGAATATAAGCCCGTTGATTAACCGATAATTGGGATCATTTTTATCTAAAGCATAGCTCACAACGACCGGTTTTAATCGCACGAATATAAGCCCGTTGATTAACCGATAATTGGGATCATTTTTATCTAAAGCATAGCTCACATCGACCGGTTTTAATCGCGCGAACAAAATTCCGCGCTTTTCATCCGAAGTCGAGCTCGCGCCGTCCGGTTTTAATCGTACAAAAACAATCCCGTTGATTAACCGATAAATGGAATCATTTTTATCTAAAGCTTAGCTCACAACGACCGGTTTTAATCGCACGAACAAAATTCCGCGCTTTTTATCCGAAGTCGAGCTCGCGCCGTCCGGTTTTAATCGTACAAAAACAATCCCGTTGATTAACCGATAAATGGAATCATTTTTATCTAAAGCTTAGCTCACATCGACCGGTTTTAATCGCGAGAACAAAATTCCGCGCTTTTCATCCGAAGTCGATCTCGCGCCGTCCGGTTTTAATCGTACAAAAACAATCCCGTTGATTAACCGATAAATGGAATCATTTTTATCTAAAGCTTAGCTCACAACGACCGGTTTTAATCGCACGAACACAATCCCGTTGATTAACCGCCAAGATCACTTTGATAAATCCCAAAAACAGTTGGATTTCGATTTAAAGCGTGGTACACACCGACCGTTTTTAATCGTACGATTCAAACACCGCTCGTAAAGTCTCAATTTCAAATCGGAGCTTATATAGGAATAAATAGAGCGACAGTTATTATTGTTGATATGATATTTTTTTTTTCTTTTCGTGAATGATTCGATAGTTTAAGTGATTCATTGTTTCTACCCATTCGATTCATTTTCCGATATTTTAACAATAAATTTATGATTTGTTATGAACGGATTATTTTATATATTTAAGGTTAGTTTTTGATGGTGATTGTCGTCGGCGCTTTTTTTTTTCTAGCTGCTAGGGATCGTTTTTTATTTTAATTTTTTTGTTTTCGGTATTAGCATTTTCATTTTTCATCTAAAACCAATTCGAGGAAATACGCGACGTATAAAAAACGTTGTTCGTAACGCGTTTCTGGCGAATATTATATCGCAACGTTCGTTTTTGGTTACAAATAAAAGGCGCGGTGGTGGAGCGTCGCGAGAAATTGGCTTTGAAAAGAAGTTTTGTTCCAAAAGAAAAACTGACGTCGAAAAAATTGAATCTACCGATAAATTTCGTGTTTGTTAACAAAGAAGCTCACGAATAATTTCATTTGACGTCATGAGTTACTGAAAAGTCGTATTATTCGAGAGTACATTAATAATGCAACGCGAAAAATTGCCTATGATTCATTTATTACGCAGTAGTACCAATTGGTTGGAGGTTTTTGACGTTTTTCGAAGAAATTTGATTGAAAGTGAGCAAAAAAATTGAATCTACTGTTAAATTTCGTGTTTTTTATCACGAATAATTCGGAATGACGTCAGAAGTTACTGAAAAGTCATTTTATTTGGTGGTACAACGCGAAAAACTGCCTACGACACGCGCATTTCGCAATGTTGCCAACTTGTTGAAATTTTTCGTGGTTTTTGGGATCTAAATTCCGATTTTGTTCCCGAATGCTCCTTTTTTCATATAAGAAAAATCCACGATTAATTTCAAATGACGTCATAATTCATCATATTTTGGTGTAACATAATGATACAACGCGAAAAACTGCCTATGACTCACGTATAACGCAGTGGTGTCAATTGGTTATAATTTTTTGACGTTTTTAGAAAAAATTGAGTTGAAAGAAAAACAAAATCCCGATTTTTAAGGATCTGGATTCTAATTTTGAATCCTTAGAAAACCAAAAAAATTTAAACTCGCGATTAAAATTTAGTTTTTAAATAAAAAAAAAAAACACGAATTATTTCCAATAACGTCAGATGTCAATTTATCTTGTAGTTTGAAAATGTTACAACGCGAGAAACTGCCTATAACCAACGTGACTGGCTGTTATGACATTTGAAGAGGAAATTCGATTTGCAGACTAAAAATTATGGTCTTTACAATCTATATTGAGAATTTGATTCTTTTTATGCTCAAAACATAATATAATGTCCATCTCTGTTAGAAAAATTATCGAAAAACGTCACAATTATCTGAAAAGTCACTTTGGAAATTGTTACATCGCGAAAAACTGCCTATTACTGACGTGTTAACGTTTGTAGTAGTGGAACGAAGTGAGAAACTACCTCATTTGACGTAATGACAACTGGTTGACATTTTTAGAAGAAATTATGTTACAAAAACAAAAAAATTACCATATATGTACAGGATTTGACACTAATTATGATCTAAAAAATGAAATTCACTACTAAATATACAATCAAATCATAAATACTATGTAATGACGTCAGAAGTACGTGTCGAGGTATTTTATTATACTGTACGGCGGTAAAACGACGCGAAAAATTGTCTACGTCTGTGACGTGTGACGCGGTGTTGCCAAACGGTTTATTATGATATTAACTATAAAAAAAATTGTTTTATTTTAATAAATATAATTCATATTTCGAAAAATTATTTATAGATCACTGTATATATCCATTTGGTTGCATTTTAGTTATTTTTCGAAATTCAGGTAACGAAAATTCAAATTACCAAAATTAGAAAAAGCACAAATTTATGGTTGGAAAATGTCTGGTTTCATTTCGGGGGGGTCGAGAAAAATAAATAATAAAATTACGTTTTTAGAACGTAGGATTAAAATTTTTGATAGAATCGTTTTTAATTTTTTTTGACGTTTTTTCGAAAAATCGAAAAATACAAATTTTGCTTTTAATAATAATAATATTCTTTATTATTTTTCGATACTTTTTTACAAATTTTATTCGAAAAAAAAATGTAAATATATATATTGAATAATTATATCAATTTAAAAAAATATTGTCCCCCAAATTACGTATTAAAAATGAAAATAAATATTCATAAAATAGAAAAATAATATAAACGTTTATTTAACAATACAAAATATACCCCCCAGATTACTATTTTGATTTTATCGATTTAATACGAAAAAAAATTTTTGAAAATTCTTTTTTTTTATGTTTATGGTAAATTACAAAATTTTAAATTTTTTTTGAATCTATGTTCTGAACAATGGAAATAAAAATATTTGCAAAAAGATTTATTAACTTCAAGCAGTGGAAAAAAATTTAAAAAATCCTAATTTCTCCAATTTTACCTCCTTTATTATTTTTGTAATTATTGGAACATAATTAAAAAGAAAATGTTTTTCTAATTTCTTTCGAATAAATTGTTTATTTGAAAAATTTTCACCCCCCTAGATTATTTTTGTATTTTTTGGAATATAATTGAGATCAGAAAAATTTTAAAAATCCTAATTTCTGCAATTTTACTCCCTTTATTATTTTTGTAATTATTGGAACATAATTAAAAAGAAAATTTATTTTCTAATTTATCGAATAAATTGTTTATTTGAAAAATTTTCACCCCCCTAGATTATTTTTGTATTTTTTCGAATATAGTTGAGATCAGAAAAATTTTAAAAATCCTAATTTCTGCAATTTTACCCCCTTTATTATTTTTGTAATTATTGGAACATAATTAAAAAGAAAATTTATTTTCTAATTTATCGAATAAATTGTTTATTTGAAAAATTTTCACCCCCCTAGATTATTTTTGTATTTTTTGGAATATAATTGAGATCAGAAAAATTTTAAAAATCCTAATTTCTGCAATTTTACCCCCTTTATTATTTTTGTAATTATTGGAACATAATTAAAAAGAAAATTTATTTTCTAATTTATCGAATAAATTGTTTATTTGAAAAATTTTCACCCCCCTAGATTATTTTTGTATTTTTTGGAATATAATTGAGATCAGAAAAATTTTAAAAATCCTAATTTCTGCAGTTTTACCCCCTTTATTATTTTTGTAATTATTGGAACATAATTAAAAAGAAAATTTATTTTCTAATTTATCGAATAAATTGTTTATTTGAAAAATTTTCACCCCCCTAGATTATTTTTGTATTTTTTGGAATATAATTGAGATCAGAAAAATTTTAAAAATCCTAATTTCTGCAATTTTACCCCCTTTATTATTTTTGTAATTATTGGAACATAATTAAAAAGAAAATTTATTTTCTAATTTATCGAATAAATTGTTTATTTGAAAAATTTTCACCCCCCTAGATTATTTTTGTATTTTTTCGAATATAGTTGAGATCAGAAAAATTTTAAAAATCCTAATTTCTGCAATTTTACCCCCTTTATTATTTTTGTAATTATTGGAACATAATTAAAAAGAAAATTTATTTTCTAATTTATCGAATAAATTGTTTATTTGAAAAATTTTCACCCCCCTAGATTATTTTTGTATTTTTTGGAATATAATTGAGATCAGAAAAATTTTAAAAATCCTAATTTCTGCAATTTTACCCCCTTTATTATTTTTGTAATTATTGGAACATAATTAAAAAGAAAATTTATTTTCTAATTTATCGAATAAATTGTTTATTTGAAAAATTTTCACCCCCCTAGATTATTTTTGTATTTTTTGGAATATAATTGAGATCAGAAAAATTTTAAAAATCCTAATTTCTGCAATTTTACCCCCTTTATTATTTTTGTAATTATTGGAACATAATTAAAAAGAAAATTTATTTTCTAATTTATCGAATAAATTGTTTATTTGAAAAATCTTCACCCCCCTGATTATTTTTGTATTTTTTGAAATATAATTGAAATCAGAAAAATTTAAAAAAAATATTGATTTTGGAGATCTTTTTGCAGCTTTTTTTGGCAAATTACAAAATTTCAAATTTAACACTTTTACAAACTTTTTTCTAAATTTAAGTATTATACAGTAGAAATCAAAATATTCGCAAAAAATAATTAAAATTAACTACTAATAATGAAAAAAACTGAAAAAATTCGAATTTTTATAATTTAACAATTATTTAAAAATATTAAATTTTTTTTAGACTGTTTCCCATATTTTATGACCATTTGACAATATTTTTAAAGCCGCCTTTTTCGACCTTCAAATTATTGCTAAAAAGGACTCGAAATCAAAATTCTGTAAACGCCATTTTGATTTTTTTTTTGAATTTTCATTTAACTGAATTAAAATAATGGGTAAACGTTTAGAATAATGTGTATATTCTCAATCTCCCTTGTATCTTGTATCAAACTTAAATAGTAAGTAAAGTTTTCGGGTATTTATCGTTGCTTTGGTATTTTTTCGTGACTGGAAATTCTCAAAATATTCAAAAAAAATTACCAATTAAATTTCAAATTCGACGATTTCTTTCAATTTAAAACAATTTTCGGACCATTTTTTCGAAATACCCCGTATAAAACAAGCTAATTTGACGTTTTCAATATCTCAGAATCCATTTATCTAAACCTTAGTTTCCAATTCGAATTTATAAGAAAATTAAAAAAATAAAACCGTAAATAATTATTTCTAACTTTTTTCTTAGTGTACATATTTTTTCCCCAATCAATTTCTAATCCTAAAAAAATAGGCCCCCCTTTTAATAAATTCAAAAAGTAGGATATTCTTATATTAGGGATTTCGATAAATGGATTCCACGATCTAAAAAACGCTAAACTAACGTGTCGTGTTTTAATTTTTTCAAAAAAATTATTTGATAATTTCCAGTTTATTATCGGTTACATATTATGCTACATGAAACCTTTTTTTTTTTAATTTTAGGTAGTTTTGTTTTTAGAATATATTTACGTATTTAGTGTTTTGTACATAAGACATTCTTGTAAAATATAATGTTTTTGGATTAAACATATAAACTAAATAAAACAAAAAAAAATTATTGTGTTTTTATTCATTCCCTTTCCCTATAATTTTTAATAATGGATAACCCCGTATACAAGATATCATATTCGTCAATCGATAATGAATTTCTATCAATTATCGAAAAAATGTGGCAACAACGCTATAATAAGACGTTTGAATGACATTGCCGCCATCTTGGGATCGATAAGTTGACGTACATCACCATATCCTGTCAAATTTTAATTCTATTGATTTAACTTCAAGGGTTTTAATGGGATAAGAGTAATCATGATATTGTACTACCCCTAAAATTAAATATAAACTTTAATATAAGAAAGTAAAGTGAATGTTACAACAGTAATAAGATAATTGCCGCCTAACCTTTTATATCTGTCAACGGTAGCTGATGGCCTCGTTTGTGAGAGATACCAGCCAACATAGACTTGTGGCGTCCTGATTTTTTTTATTACAAACGTTATTTTGTAGAATTCTTTCGATAAAAATCACTTTTCGGTTTGAAAGTTGTCTATGGTTAGAAAACATACCGCAATTCAATAGTGAAAAATCGATTCTTTTCTACGATCACCCACCTCTTTTCATAAACAAATACTAAAATCGTTTTATCTGTCAAAATTTGATGAATCGATGTTTAAATCTTGATTAGTGATAAAAAAATCGATTTATTTCCATGATCTATCGACCTATTTATTGTAAACAAGATTTAGGAAGTAGTTAAATCGATTTTATCGATACCTCCATGACTCAAATGTAAAAATTTCAAAAAACCACGTTTTATAATTCGATTAGTAGTAGAAAAAATCTATTATTTTCTACAATCACTCACCTTTCATAAACAAATCGATTTAACTGTCAAAATTTTGTGAATCGATGTTTTATATATCGATTTGATAATAAAAAATCGATTTTTTACGATCATTCACCGGCTTTTTAAAAGCAAACTTTTTGAATGGGATGAAATCGAGCTACGAGGGTGGTTGAGATAATAAAATTTTCCCAAAAACATGTTTTAGTGGTTAAATTGGGATTTAAGGGAATAAGGGAACAAAATAAAAGCTTGGATTTCAAATAAAACAACTCAGAAACCTTAAAAAACTTTATTCTCAACTCCTTTCGTCGAAATAAAAAATAAAACAAGTCGAGTTCTCATTTATATGATGCCAATCTTGTTGGCAACATCTAGGGCATCGTAATCTCTAGCCAATCGAACGTACGCCTTCTTTTTACCATCTGGCCTAATTAAACTGTTCACTTTCGCCACATTGATGTCGTACAACTTCTTAACGGCGGCCTTAATATGATGTTTGTTCGCCCTAGTGTGAACTAAAAATACCAAAGTGTTGTTATCTTCGATTTTCTTCATCGCAGCTTCGGTGGTCAAAGGGTATTTGATGATATTGTAAGCGTCCATACGGGATCTATGGGGTACACTCTTCCTGGGATATTTGGGGGTTCTCGGCGGTCTCAGAGTTTTGGGGCGGCGAAAATGAACAGAAGTACGGATTTTTCTAGAATGGGTGCCATTAGGACCTTTGATTACCTGAATAATATTAAATTTTAATAATAAAATCTGATTCACCATAAAATATTTGAAATATAATCAAAAACAGTTCGATATATTCAAAATATTTTCGGTTTTGTATGTTAGGAATCCATTTATCCATTCAAAAATACGAACAGGAAGTCGACTTTTTATACATAAAACCGGAAGTACTAATTTCCCTCATCTGAGATTTCGATAAATGGATTCTACGATCTCGAAAACGCTAAATTAATGTGTTTTAACATCATCGTAAACCGCATAGTTACATACACTCTGTATTATCTAAATATGTAATTGTTTATATTCTTTTGACGTTTTTAATCACAATTTTTAAATTAAAATGTCGATCTCCACTAGTAACACCCTTAGTAGTTCGTAAGGGCGGGTTGCAAATAAGAGATTCATTTATTTCGCACCATACGAATACCATACTTAATATATTTCAAAAAAAAATTAAATACTGTATATCTGGTGCCCAAAATTACATAATTATTAATAAACAAGCAGAATCCAATTGGTTATTCCACAATTGCAATTATTTAAAATACTATTTCACTTTAATCAACATTATCGTTAATAGTACACTTGTATCGTGCCTTAAGGGCAACAAAAACTATCAAATTTACTCAATAATTTCAAATAGGGAGCCAAAAATGAGTAACTTACAAAAAACCTCGAAAAAATGACTTACGAGGGGTAAACAAAGTTTACAAATGATTAATAAAGTAAAAAAAAGTTGTAAATCACATAAAAAACACAAATTTACAGAAAAACTATCGTCAAAAACACTATTTTATTAATAATTAATTATCTTACTTACCTTTTTCTGTATTTTTAAAGCTTTAGAAACTTGCGCAGCACCGGCAGCAGGTTTCTTTGCTAAACCCTTCTGTTGCTTAACAGGAACATTCTTCTTAGGTTTACTAAGCAAAGTTGCGGCTTTAGCTTTAACTGGAGCTTTGGGTTTAGCAGCAGCGGGTTTACCGACCGTTGGTTTCTTAGCTCCTGCTTTTGCTGCTGGTTTCGCGGCACCTTTACCCGCGGTCTTTCCAACTTTACCAGCTGCGGGTTTAGCTTTCGGAGCGCTGGGTGCCGTTGCACCTTTCCCAGTGGAAGTTTTCGATGCAGTAGCAGGAGTTTTGGGAGCAGCGGCGGGTGTTTTTGTCGTTGGTGCTTTTGGTTTCTTTTCTGTCGCTTTTGCCGCGGCTTTTGGAGCTGGTGCGGGGGTTTTAGAACTTGTCGAAGCAGTAGAACCACTCGCTTGTGCTGCCGCTGGCTTCTTTTTCTCTTCTTTCTTCGCAGCTAAAATCAAAATTTAAAATTGTTAACATAACCTATATAACTATATCAATAGAACTAATAATAATTAAAACGTATTAAATATTAATCAAAAATTGAATAGAAACGATTAAATTGATAAAACTGATATTTCCATTTAATAAAAAGTAACATGTGGATATCACCGCGTGGCCAAAAAATATCGAACTTTAATGATAAAAACTAAACACTTAAAACTGTATATACCATTAAAAAATAAAGTATTAGATCTATAAATTATTATTTTATTCTAAATATTATAAATAAACAATCAACAAAGTGTTCTTACCGGATTTATCCGCAGACTTTGGCTTCGTAGGTGCCATGTTACGGAGACATTCACTAAAAGGAAGTTAATTTAAGTAACCTAAACAGATTGACAGATCGACGGAAATGACATTTACTTCAAAATTTGGCGGTGAATATGAATCGTATGGAAAATAATCAAATTAGGACAAGGAAAATCGAAACAAAAATTATAATAATTATCATTGAAAGCTTAAATATACAATATATCAACAACATTAATGACTAGAGTTGTCGTTAACAACCGATTATTATTGGTTATTCAACCTAATTTGAATAAACAACTTTAGTGTTCGTACAATACAAACAAAACTTATTTGAAAGTTTTAAAAATGTCTATTGTTGATTGTTATAATGAAGATCGTATTATAAATAATTGTCCAGGTCCCTTTTTAACAAATTGTTCTCCTTATGTTTGTCAAAGATTTAGTGACAAATTTATAACATTGTTAGAAAATTATACTTCTACTTATACAAAAGTTAGTAAAGTGATAGTTCTTGGAGATGTAGCTGTTGGAAAAACGTGTCTCGTGAACAGGTACAAATCAATTTCATTATTTTCATTGATTTTTTAATGTTTTTTAACCATTAATTATCTACTTTTTATTTCGTAGAATCACGTAAGCGCTATGCAACCAGTATAACACTTTTGTATTTAAAGTTATCTATAGAGTAGTGTCTACGAATATTACTTTTTTTATTAAACGAACAATTCTTTTACTAAAATCATTTTTCTTTCAGATTTTGTCGAAAAATGTTTGATTCAAATTATAAAGCAACTATTGGAGTTGACTTCGAAGTTGAAAATTTCAAAATTTTGAACATACCATTCTCATTACAGATGTGAGTTATAATGTAATATATACACCATAAACTAGAATTCTTCAGAATTGTGAATGCATTATAATTAATTGAAAAAAAAAATTATTTCAGTTGGGATACTGCTGGTCAAGAAAGATTTAAATCTATAGCTCAATCGTATTACAGAGGCGCACACGGTGAGTTCTATCACTGTTATTGTTACCTCCAGCCTTCTATTAAAATATTTCATTATTTTTTATATTTATTATACTTTACTTTCGTAATATACCAGAAAATTGTTTAATTTAAACTAATAATGCGAAATATTTCAACACATTTTTTCAATATAGATATCACGCAACCACTTTTACACGTATACGTATAATGTGTTGCCTATCCTCACCGCTTAATTTGATATATATTCAATTTTCTTCAAATTTTCACTTAATAAACTGTTTTCAAAGTTTTTCGTGATTATTTTTTGTGATTTCAGGTCTGTTTTGAAAGAAAATCAGTTTAAAAAAACATGTAAAAACTGATTTTCAATCGAAAGAGACATAAATTATCACGAAAGATATATATTTAATTATAATTTCCAGCTGTTATAATTGTATTCGATTTAACGAATCCTGAAAGTTTATACAATTGTCAGACATGGTTTAAAGAAGCCTCACAAACGTTTCCTTCAAAATTTCCTTTTTTATTCATAGTAGGCACTAAAAAGGATTTGATAGTAAGTGAATTTAAGGATATTTATAGATAGAATATATATTTATTATTATAGAAAAATTATGCTTATAAAAATATGGAAATTTGTGCTATAAAAATGGCAACTAAACTGAATGGTGAATACTGGTCTATTTCATCAAAAATTGGAACAAATGTTGATAGTTTATTCAGAAGAATCGCAGCTTTGATGTTTATAGAGTCGATCGAAATGGAATTTGCTTCGAAACAAACCAATAAAATAGGAAACAATTTAATCGGTCGGTATATTTTTCTCTTTATACATACATATATTATAATCTAACCAATTTTCATTAACAGATCTACAAATCAAGAAAACAAACTCCGAAAAATGTAGTGCAAACAAATGTTTTAATTAGAATTATTTTTTTCTAAATAAATATAACTTTCGAATTAGCATTTTTTATCATTATCGCATATCCCTCGTATATACCCGATTTTATTATCGAATTTGTAATTACATCGAACGCTCGGTAATTTGAATACAAAATCTGACAACCTTGTAGCGATTCAGCATATCATCTACAATTTCTGACGTACTGGCAATTGTGGATCTAAAGTTGGAAGTAAAGGGTTTTAACCAACTTGATGAAGCACGATTCGTGATCGTGTTTTTTAATTTAAAAAGTGAATTACCTATTTCAGTTGTTTGTGTAAGTTTTGTGTAAAATAACAAAGAAACGTAAGTCATTTGTTCGTATATAAAACATATTTCGATGGTTATAGGTATTAATATTTTGAGGTTAACATTTTCTTTCGTAAATGTTTTGTAATATAATACAGTTATTTTATTTATATATTAAAATAATTTAGGACGATTCGCTTTTTATTAAATACAATTGCGTCTTATCTATTTTGTTGAACTTTGAATTATAACTAGAATTGTACGTGTTTGAATATTGTGATATGTTATGTAAAATTACGATTTTTTTAATCATAGTCTATCAGCCACCAATTTTACTGTTTGACTGTGTATTATTATAATTTAAACGACCTTGAATCTCTTTTATTTATGCTTAAAAGTTATAGTTCAGTTTTTTTTTAAATAGAAAACTTCATTTTTTGTCTTGATCTAAAATAAAAACTAAACAACGACATATAATTTGAGTTAAAAAATGTAATGTAAAATTTATATATTCAAACCTATAGTCCAGTCATCGATAGCTTTTGGTTAGCAATTTTAGTCCAGTAGAATTAAAATACAAATCGCAAATTTCAACACCAATACTACTATCCTAGTTTTTCCCCCACCGCTTAAGAAAAAAAAATAACTCAAAAACTCAATTGCAAACGCTGATAACGAAATTCTTATTGATAAAGAGTATTTCTTATATTCAGATTTAAAATTTCCGATCGATAACACAAACTACTTCTCTTTATCCAATACATAGCAGACATATTACGTTATCTTCGTCGCGTTTCTCCAACATCGACGATGAATGATGCGGTGTTGTCGGTTAAGAAATATTTTCACTAGAACGAAATAATAAATATAAGAATGTCAAGGTAGGTCTGCATTACGTACATTTTTTGCTATTGCAAGTTGTTCTGTGGCACTGAACTCGACTACTGTCTCGTTATGGTTTTCAATAAAGATCGACTACACGGTTTTATAGTTTCTGAGAAATAAAGCGGGTTTTACTTTGCTTAATTTATAATAGTATCAATTTTCGTCTTGTATGTTTGATTTTTTCATTGTTGTCAGATCTTTTGGTTTACAGGAAATATGGTGATTTTTTTAAAACGTTCATTTGGTCAGATACTATGCAAATAATACAATATTGTATGTAGATTTTAAACAGTTTATGATAAATAATCAATGATAAACGTAAACGAATTTGATTTAACATCGTCATAAGTACTCATTTACATTGTCTTCTTATTATAAATATGTACGAATAGCCGATAGAAAATATTACGAAACAACATCACACAAACTGTTTTAAACTTTTCATTAATAGTATTTCTTCTATAATAAATATGTTACATAGATTCTTATAAAAAAAAAATAAGTATATCTTGTAAACTTGTTGCGTAACGGCAACACTGTTTATGTATGTTGTCCGATACGTTACGTCACTAATATTTATAATAAAGCGCGCTAATTAACAGCTCACTTTAGTTTAAGGCACGTTCACAATCGCTCGTGTCTAATAATAAGAAGGTATCACGTGTTAGTGACATTTCTGGTAAAATTTACGTCGTTTTTTGTTTTTTTTTTTTCTAATTTTGATTCAACTGTGATAATTACAATGGAAAGTTTTTCGGTAATTTGGATTAGTTTCGTTGTTTTGGTGAGTTTGATATTATTTCGATGTTGGTAAATTAATTTTGTGACATTATCTTATCGATATGTTCTGATAAAGAAAAGGTTGTTTGTGTTTGAACAACCCTTAAAACTATTTCCATATTTCATTTATATTTTGTAGTACGATAATACAATAACAACCCCCAATTGTTTTTATTTTCTTCTCAACTACAATCCTTAGTCTATAGAAAACGTAACTGAAACTGGTATTTTATTTTAAGAGTTATTTTTGAAAATAATTATATAGAAACCTGTTATTTAAAAAACATGATTTAAAAAAAGCTAATTTATTATTACATCATCTTAAAAACAACTTTTATTTTATTAAAAACAAATTGTATAAAAATTTTGACGTAACTTAACCTCTAATTTGTGAATTCATTACTTCTGACCAGTGTTGCCAAAAAACTTACCGTTTCTTATAAAACATGAATTATTAACACTTGAATCTTTTAGTAATTTTTAATCAATTTCTTAATTTAATATTAAGAAAAATATGTTTTACGAAGTGAAATTTTTTTTTTCAAAAATTTTTTTTTATTCCTCCATATGTACTTTTTCTCCAAATTGATATGTTAACATTATTTTCAATAAATATTATTGACACTGCGTCATAATTTCGTCAAAAGCACTTGGCAACGCCGCTTCCGACTGTCTGCAAATTGGCACGTAGGTATAAAAAAATGACGCGGCATAATTCGAATGTTTTTTCACAATAACAGAATCAAATTACAAATTATAATGAAAGTACGTACTGTGAAGTTCAAATAGGTCAAAAATAATTTCTATTCTAAATTATAACTACTCTTGAATATTTAAAATAAATATATTCATACATCATCTATGTGTCATATTAATTCGAAACCGTAAGAGGGCACTAATATATTACAAATTCTTAAGAAACCTTTCAAGTATACAACACATTATACACGTTAATACTTAAATTATTTTATTATTAAAATATTTTTCCTTGTAGCTTTGCGACGTATTCAAAAATTTCTCGACTAGACTATAACATAATAGTATTAAAATATACTCCGTCCCTCTTATGAATTTAAATATTGTTATTGAAGGTTAGGTTTGAATGTCGACTACGTCTGTTATTTTTCGTATTTAAAACTTTGAAATAATTTAAATCAGTTTAGTGTCTGTATAATACACGTAACGGTAATATAAGAGTATTTTGATAATTAAGTTTTTTTTATAATTATAAATTATACTCATAGTTGACAAATCGATTATATATTATTAAAACTTCTACTTTTACAAAAAAAATATGGTTGTTGTAATTTCAAGGTTAGGTTTTACTTTAATGCAATACAATGTTATTCAGATGTTCTGGGAACTCCATTGTTGCCAGATTTACTAAAAAAAAAAAGGAAAATAATATAAGACATTATTTGTATTCAAAATAATTTACTAATTTAAAAATACGAGGGTTTGTAATTAAGTTAGTTATATACGAGGGCTGGGTATTAAATAACGAGTCTGGTATATATGTATATGGATGAATCTAAAATAAATACGAGGGTCTTTTGATATTAAAGTGATTTTTTAGAAAATAAACACGTTTTAAAAGGAAAACTCCAAATTATAATTCTTTCAATTTCAAATAAAAGAGTTTGTGTATTAAAATGACGATTTCAAATCAAAATGAACGACGTAATTACAAATTATACTCATAGTTGCCAAGTCGATTATATATTATTAAAACTTCTACTTTTACAAAAAAAATATCGTTGTTGTAATTTCAAGGTTAGGTTTTACTTTAATGCAATACAATATTATTTAGATGATCTGGGAACTCCACTGTTGCCAGATTTACTAAAAAAAAAGAAAAATAAGATAAGACATTATTTGTATTCAAAATAATTTACTAATTTAAAAATACGTGGGTTTTGTCATTAAGTTAGTTATATACGAGGGTTTGTAATTAAGTTAGTTATATACGAGGGCTGGGTATTAAATAACGAGTCTGGTATATATGTATATGGATGAATCTAAAAGAAATACGAGGGTCGTTTGATATTGAAGTGATTTTTTAGAAAATAAACACGTTTTAAAAGGAAAATTCCGAATTATAATTTTTTCAATTTCAAATAAAAGAGTTTGTGTATTAAAATGACGATTTCAAATCAAAATGAACGACGTAATTACAAATTATACTCATAGTTGCCAAGTCGATTATATATTATTAAAACTTCTACTTTTACAAAAAAAATATCGTTGTTGTAATTTCAAGGTTAGGTTTTACTTTAATGCAATACAATGTTATTCAGATGTTCTGGGAACTCCATTGTTGCCAGATTTACTAAAAAAAAGAAAAATAAGATAAGACATTATTTGTATTCAAAATAATTTACTAATTTAAAAGTACGAGGGTTTGTTATTAAGTTAGTTATATACGAGGGTTTGTCATTAAGTTAGTTATATACGAGGGTTAGTCATTAAGTTAGTTATATACGAGGGTTTGTCATTAAGTTAGTTATATACGAGGGTTTGTCATTAAGTTAATTATATACGAGGGTTTGTCATTAAGTTAGTCATATACGAGGATTTGTCATGAAGTTAGTTATATACGAGGGTTTGTCATTAAGTTAGTTATATACGAGGGTTTGTCATTAAGTTAGTTATATACGAGGGTTTGTCATGAAGTTAGTTATATACGAGGGTTTGTCATTAAGTTAGTTATATACGAGGGTTTGTCATTAAGTTAGTTATATACGAGGGTTTGTAATGAAGTTAGTTATATACGAGGGTTTGTAATGAAGTTAGTTATATACGAGGATTTGTCATGAAGTTAGTTATATACGAGGGTTTGTCATTAAGTTAGTTATATACGAGGATTTGTCATTAAGTTAGTTATATACGAGGGTTTGTCATTAAGTTAGTTATATACGAGGGTTTGTCATGAAGTTAGTTATATACGAGGGTTTGTCATTAAGTTAGTTATATACGAGGGTTTGTCATTAAGTTAGTTATATACGAGGGTTTGTAATGAAGTTAGTTATATACGAGGGTTTGTAATGAAGTTAGTTATATACGAGGATTTGTCATGAAGTTAGTTATATACGAGGGTTTGTCATTAAGTTAGTTATATACGAGGGTTTGTAATGAAGTTAGTTATATACGAGGATTTGTCATGAAGTTAGTTATATACGAGGGTTTGTCATTAAGTTAGTTATATACGAGGGTTTGTAATTAAGTTAGTTATATACGAGGGCTGGGTATTAAATAACGAGTCTGGTATATATGTGTATGGATGAATCTAAAATAAATACGAGGGTCGTTTGAAATTGAAGTGATTTTTTAGAAATAAAAGAGTTTGTGTATTAAAATGACGATTTCAAATCAAAATGAACGACGTAATTACAAATTATACTCATAGTTGCCAAGTCGATTATATATTATTAAAACTTCTACTTTTACAAAAAAAATATCGTTGTTGTAATTTCAAGGTTAGGTTTTACTTTAATGCAATACAATATTATTTAGATGATCTGGGAACTCCACTGTTGCCAGATTTACTAAAAAAAAAGAAAAATAAGATAAGACATTATTTGTATTCAAAATAATTTACTAATTTAAAAATACGTGGGTTTTGTCATTAAGTTAGTTATATACGAGGGTTTGTAATTAAGTTAGTTATATACGAGGGCTGGGTATTAAATAACGAGTCTGGTATATATGTATATGGATGAATCTAAAAGAAATACGAGGGTCGTTTGATATTGAAGTGATTTTTTAGAAAATAAACACGTTTTAAAAGGAAAATTCCGAATTATAATTTTTTCAATTTCAAATAAAAGAGTTTGTGTATTAAAATGACGATTTCAAATCAAAATGAACGACGTAATTACAAATTATACTCATAGTTGCCAAGTCGATTATATATTATTAAAACTTCTACTTTTACAAAAAAAATATCGTTGTTGTAATTTCAAGGTTAGGTTTTACTTTAATGCAATACAATGTTATTCAGATGTTCTGGGAACTCCATTGTTGCCAGATTTACTAAAAAAAAGAAAAATAAGATAAGACATTATTTGTATTCAAAATAATTTACTAATTTAAAAGTACGAGGGTTTGTTATTAAGTTAGTTATATACGAGGGTTTGTCATTAAGTTAGTTATATACGAGGGTTAGTCATTAAGTTAGTTATATACGAGGGTTTGTCATTAAGTTAGTTATATACGAGGGTTTGTCATTAAGTTAATTATATACGAGGGTTTGTCATTAAGTTAGTCATATACGAGGATTTGTCATGAAGTTAGTTATATACGAGGGTTTGTAATTAAGTTAGTTATATACGAGGGCTGGGTATTAAATAACGAGTCTGGTATATATGTATATGGATGAATCTAAAAGAAATACGAGGGTCGTTTGATATTGAAGTGATTTTTTAGAAAATAAACACGTTTTAAAAGGAAAATTCCGAATTATAATTTTTTCAATTTCAAATAAAAGAGTTTGTGTATTAAAATGACGATTTCAAATCAAAATGAACGACGTAATTACAAATTATACTCATAGTTGCCAAGTCGATTATATATTATTAAAACTTCTACTTTTACAAAAAAAATATCGTTGTTGTAATTTCAAGGTTAGGTTTTACTTTAATGCAATACAATGTTATTCAGATGTTCTGGGAACTCCATTGTTGCCAGATTTACTAAAAAAAAGAAAAATAAGATAAGACATTATTTGTATTCAAAATAATTTACTAATTTAAAAGTACGAGGGTTTGTTATTAAGTTAGTTATATACGAGGGTTTGTCATTAAGTTAGTTATATACGAGGGTTAGTCATTAAGTTAGTTATATACGAGGGTTTGTCATTAAGTTAGTTATATACGAGGGTTTGTCATTAAGTTAATTATATACGAGGGTTTGTCATTAAGTTAGTCATATACGAGGATTTGTCATGAAGTTAGTTATATACGAGGGTTTGTAATGAAGTTAGTTATATACGAGGGTTTGTAATGAAGTTAGTTATATACGAGGATTTGTCATGAAGTTAGTTATATACGAGGGTTTGTCATTAAGTTAGTTATATACGAGGATTTGTCATTAAGTTAGTTATATACGAGGGTTTGTCATTAAGTTAGTTATATACGAGGGTTTGTCATGAAGTTAGTTATATACGAGGGTTTGTCATTAAGTTAGTTATATACGAGGGTTTGTCATTAAGTTAGTTATATACGAGGGTTTGTAATGAAGTTAGTTATATACGAGGGTTTGTAATGAAGTTAGTTATATACGAGGATTTGTCATGAAGTTAGTTATATACGAGGGTTTGTCATTAAGTTAGTTATATACGAGGGTTTGTAATGAAGTTAGTTATATACGAGGATTTGTCATGAAGTTAGTTATATACGAGGGTTTGTCATTAAGTTAGTTATATACGAGGGTTTGTAATTAAGTTAGTTATATACGAGGGCTGGGTATTAAATAACGAGTCTGGTATATATGTGTATGGATGAATCTAAAATAAATACGAGGGTCGTTTGAAATTGAAGTGATTTTTTAGAAATAAAAGAGTTTGTGTATTAAAATGACGATTTCAGATCAAAATGAACGACGTAGATGCCGATCTAGGTGCCGAACAGATACCGGAGGTGTCGGAAAATCTTTTCGGCACGTTCGACATCGTCCTTCTAACTTTAATAATCGGCGGCATCACCTGGTATCTTCTTAATAAGCACAAAAAGACGAAAACGATGTCGAACGGACGTTCGTATTCTATACAGTGAGTGATATATTAAAATATATATATTCGGCGACGAAAATACACGATGAAATTTTTACAGACCGACTTCTATGAGTTTACAATCGTCGACAGAAAATTCTTTTATCAAAAAATTGCAATCTTCCGGTAGAAGTTTGGTGGTTTTCTACGGCAGCCAAACCGGCACCGGGGAAGAATTCGCCGGACGTCTAGCCAAGGAAGGCGTCAGGTACCGGATGAAAGGCATGGTCGCCGACCCGGAGGAATGCGATATGGTTAGTTTCGTTATGATTCGGCTCGGCCCGCACAATTAGACAATTCGTTTTTACTTGCAGGAAGAGTTGGTTAACCTCAAAAACATACCGAATTCTCTCGCTGTGTTCTGTTTGGCGACGTACGGCGAGGGCGATCCCACGGATAACGCCATGGAGTTTTACGAATGGCTGCAAAACGGCGACGCCGATCTCACCGGTCTAAACTACGCCGTAAGTATTAATTGTTGGGAATTTACAACTAAATTTCGGTGGTTGGTGTATAGTTTCGCGTGCTGGTGTATCTAACTGTGATGAAAATGCCGAAAAAATGACTGATACCGAAAAATCGTCGATTTTGGTGCGAGAAAAACGTTTAACGTTGAACTTGGACTGTTGGAAAACTTGGAGAAGGTTATGAGCGAAGAGGGTGGAGGGTTCGAGTACGTGAAATAAGTTGGTGGAGGGTGTTTTTTGTTATAAAGTTGCCGCGTTAGAATTTGGAGATTGGAGGGGTTGTAAGGGTAACAGGTGGAGGGTGGCGGTCATGT
Source organism: Diorhabda sublineata (assembly GCF_026230105.1). Taxonomy (NCBI): domain Eukaryota; kingdom Metazoa; phylum Arthropoda; class Insecta; order Coleoptera; family Chrysomelidae; genus Diorhabda; species Diorhabda sublineata. The sequence goes on from NC_079479.1 coordinate 689,919, forward strand.
GAATCGGAAATTTGTTTTTTGTTTGAGGAAAATCTCGATTGTAAACTGTTTCGTAATTTTTTTTTGAAGTATGATGTTGAAATTCGCTTTAATCTGTTTTAAATCATTGTAAAAGCGAGCTACTTTTGCAAATTTCGATTTTTGTAACTTTTTGATACTTGCATTTTTTTGTTTCCTTCGAAAAAAGTTGTAAAATTTTGAGTGTCCGTTGGAGGAAACGTTTTTTCGAAGATTTTATTTAAAATATCGATTTCCCCCTGTAAAACCAGAACTTTTTGATGTTTAAAAACATCCACTCCGTAAATAACAAAAGTAGGAATCTTCTTTTTATTGAAAAACCTTTTTCGATATTAAATTTCGAACCCCAATTCGAGAAACATTTTTTTTTAAATCAAACTTTTAAAATATCGATTTCCCCCTGTAAATCCTAAGTTTTTTCAAGTTTATAAACATCCACTTCGTAAATAACAAAAGCAGGAACCTTCTTTTTACTAAAAAATCTTTTTCGATAATAAATTTCGAACCCCAATTCGAGAAAACATTTTTTTTTAAATCAAACTTTTAAAATATCGATTTCCCCCTGTAAATCCTAAGTTTTTTCAAGTTTATAAACATCCACTTCGTAAATAACAAAAGCAGGAACCTTCTTTTTACTAAAAAATCTTTTTCGATAATAAATTTCGAACCCCAATTCGAGAAAACATTTTTTTTTAAATCAAACTTTTAAAATATCGATTTCCCCCTGTAAATCCAGAGTTATTTCAAGTTTAAAAACATCCACTTCGTAAATAACAAAAGCAGGAACCTTCTTTTTACTAAAAAATCTTTTTCGATAATAAATTTCGAACCCCAATTCGAGAAAACATTTTTTTTTAAATCAAACTTTTAAAATATCGATTTCCCCCTGTAAATCCTAAGTTTTTTCAAGTTTATAAACATCCACTTCGTAAATAACAAAAGCAGGAACCTTCTTTTTACTAAAAAATCTTTTTCGATAATAAATTTCGAACCCCAATTCGAGAAAACATTTTTTTTTAAATCAAACTTTTAAAATATCGATTTCCCCCTGTAAATCCAGAGTTATTTCAAGTTTAAAAACATCCACTTCGTAAATAACAAAAGTAGGAATCTTCTTTTTACTAAAAAATCTTTTTCGATAATAAATTTCGAACCCCAATTCGAGAAAACATTTTTTTTTAAATCAAACTTTTAAAATATCGATTTCCCCCTGTAAATCCAGAGTTATTTCAAGTTTAAAAACATCCACTTCGTAAATAACAAAAGCAGGAACCTTCTTTTTACTAAAAAATCTTTTTCGATAATAAATTTCGAACCCTAATTCGAGAAAACATTTTTTTTTAAATCAAACTTTTAAAATATCGATTTCTCCCTGTAAATCCAGAGTTATTTCAAGTTTAAAAACATCCACTTCGTAAATAACAAAAGCAGGAACCTTCTTTTTACTAAAAAATCTTTTTCGATAATAAATTTCGAACCCCAATTCGAGAAAACATTTTTTTTTTAAATCAAACTTTTAAAATATCGATTTCCCCCTGTAAATCCAGAGTTATTTCAAGTTTATAAACATCCACTTCGTAAATAATAAAAGCAGGAACCTTCTTTTTACTAAAAAATCTTTTTCGATAATAAATTTCGAACCCCAATTCGAGAAAACATTTTTTTTTAAATCAAACTTTTAAAATATCGATTTCCCCCTGTAAATCCTAAGTTTTTTCAAGTTTATAAACATCCACTTCGTAAATAACAAAAGCAGGAACCTACTTTTTACTAAAAAATCTTTTTCGATAATAAATTTCGAACCCCAATTCGAGAAAACATTTTTTTTTAACTCAAACTTTTAAAATATCGATTTCCCCCTGTAAATCCAGAGTTATTTCAAGTTTAAAAACATCCACTTCGTAAATAACAAAAGCAGGAACCTTCTTTTTACTAAAAAATCTTTTTCGATAATAAATTTCGAACCCCAATTCGAGAAAACATTTTTTTTTAAATCAAACTTTTAAAATATCGATTTCCCCCTGTAAATCCAGAGTTATTTCAAGTTTAAAAACATCCACTTCGTAAATAACAAAAGTAGGAATCTTCTTTTTACTAAAAAATCTTTTTCGATAATAAATTTCGAACCCCAATTCGAGAAAACATTTTTTTTTAAATCAAACTTTTAAAATATCGATTTCCCCCTGTAAATCCTAAGTTTTTTCAAGTTTATAAACATCCACTTCGTAAATAACAAAAGCAGGAACCTTCTTTTTACTAAAAAATCTTTTTCGATAATAAATTTCGAACCCCAATTCGAGAAAACATTTTTTTTTAACTCAAACTTTTAAAATATCGATTTCCCCCTGTAAATCCAGAGTTATTTCAAGTTTAAAAACATCCACTTCGTAAATAACAAAAGCAGGAACCTTCTTTTTACTAAAAAATCTTTTTCGATAATAAATTTCGAACCCCAATTCGAGAAAACATTTTTTTTTAAATCAAACTTTTAAAATATCGATTTCCCCCTGTAAATCCAGAGTTATTTCAAGTTTAAAAACATCCACTTCGTAAATAACAAAAGTAGGAATCTTCTTTTTACTAAAAAATCTTTTTCGATAATAAATTTCGAACCCCAATTCGAGAAAACATTTTTTTTTAAATCAAACTTTTAAAATATCGATTTCCCCCTGTAAATCCTAAGTTTTTTCAAGTTTATAAACATCCACTTCGTAAATAACAAAAGCAGGAACCTTCTTTTTACTAAAAAATCTTTTTCGATAATAAATTTCGAACCCCAATTCGAGAAAACATTTTTTTTTAAATCAAACTTTTAAAATATCGATTTCCCCCTGTAAATCCTAAGTTTTTTCAAGTTTATAAACATCCACTTCGTAAATAACAAAAGCAGGAACCTTCTTTTTACTAAAAAATCTTTTTCGATAATAAATTTCGAACCCCAATTCGAGAAAACATTTTTTTTTAAATCAAACTTTTAAAATATCGATTTCCCCCTGTAAATCCAGAGTTATTTCAAGTTTAAAAACATCCACTTCGTAAATAACAAAAGCAGGAACCTTCTTTTTACTAAAAAATCTTTTTCGATAATAAATTTCGAACCCCAATTCGAGAAAACATTTTTTTTTAAATCAAACTTTTAAAATATCGATTTCCCCCTGTAAATCCAGAGTTATTTCAAGTTTAAAAACATCCACTTCGTAAATAACAAAAGCAGGAACCTTCTTTTTACTAAAAAATCTTTTTCGATAATAAATTTCGAACCCCAATTCGAGAAAACATTTTTTTTTAAATCAAACTTTTAAAATATCGATTTCCCCCTGTAAATCCAGAGTTATTTCAAGTTTAAAAACATCCACTTCGTAAATAACAAAAGCAGGAACCTTCTTTTTACTAAAAAATCTTTTTCGATAATAAATTTCGAACCCCAATTCGAGAAAACATTTTTTTTTAACTCAAACTTTTAAAATATCGATTTCCCCCTGTAAATCCAGAGTTATTTCAAGTTTATAAACATCCACTTCGTAAATAACAAAAGCAGGAACCTTCTTTTTACTAAAAAATCTTTTTCGATAATAAATTTCGAACCCCAATTCGAGAAAACATTTTTTTTTAACTCAAACTTTTAAAATATCGATTTCCCCCTGTAAATCCAGAGTTATTTCAAGTTTAAAAACATCCACTTCGTAAATAACAAAAGCAGGAACCTTCTTTTTACTAAAAAATCTTTTTCGATAATAAATTTCGAACCCCAATTCGAGAAAACATTTTTTTTTAACTCAAACTTTTAAAATATCGATTTCCCCCTGTAAATCCTAAGTTTTTTCAAGTTTATAAACATCCACTTCGTAAATAACAAAAGCAGGAACCTTCTTTTTACTAAAAAATCTTTTTCGATAATAAATTTCGAACCCCAATTCGAGAAAACATTTTTTTTTAAATCAAACTTTTAAAATATCGATTTCCCCCTGTAAATCCTAAGTTTTTTCAAGTTTATAAACATCCACTTCGTAAATAACAAAAGCAGGAACCTTCTTTTTACTAAAAAATCTTTTTCGATAATAAATTTCGAACCCCAATTCGAGAAAACATTTTTTTTTAAATCAAACTTTTAAAATATCGATTTCCCCCTGTAAATCCTAAGTTTTTTCAAGTTTATAAACATCCACTTCGTAAATAACAAAAGCAGGAACCTTCTTTTTACTAAAAAATCTTTTTCGATAATAAATTTCGAACCCCAATTCGAGAAAACATTTTTTTTTAACTCAAACTTTTAAAATATCGATTTCCCCCTGTAAATCCAGAGTTATTTCAAGTTTAAAAACATCCACTTCGTAAATAATAAAAGCAGGAACCTTCTTTTTACTAAAAAATCTTTTTCGATAATAAATTTCGAACCCCAATTCGAGAAAACATTTTTTTTTAAATCAAACTTTTAAAATATCGATTTCCCCCTGTAAATCCTAAGTTTTTTCAAGTTTATAAACATCCACTTCGTAAATAACAAAAGCAGGAACCTTCTTTTTACTAAAAAATCTTTTTCGATAATAAATTTCGAACCCCAATTCGAGAAAACATTTTTTTTTAACTCAAACTTTTAAAATATCGATTTCCCCCTGTAAATCCAGAGTTATTTCAAGTTTAAAAACATCCACTTCGTAAATAACAAAAGCAGGAACCTTCTTTTTACTAAAAAATCTTTTTCGATAATAAATTTCGAACCCCAATTCGAGAAAACATTTTTTTTTAACTCAAACTTTTAAAATATCGATTTCCCCCTGTAAATCCAGAGTTATTTCAAGTTTAAAAACATCCACTTCGTAAATAACAAAAGCAGGAACCTTCTTTTTACTAAAAAATCTTTTTCGATAATAAATTTCGAACCCTAATTCGAGAAAACATTTTTTTTTAAATCAAACTTTTAAAATATCGATTTCCCCCTGTAAATCCAGAGTTATTTCAAGTTTAAAAACATCCACTTCGTAAATAATAAAAGCAGGAACCTTCTTTTTACTAAAAAATCTTTTTCGATAATAAATTTCGAACCCCAATTCGAGAAAACATTTTTTTTTAAATCAAACTTTTAAAATATCGATTTCCCCCTGTAAATCCTAAGTTTTTTCAAGTTTATAAACATCCACTTCGTAAATAACAAAAGCAGGAACCTTCTTTTTACTAAAAAATCTTTTTCGATAATAAATTTCGAACCCCAATTCGAGAAAACATTTTTTTTTAAATCAAACTTTTAAAATATCGATTTCCCCCTGTAAATCCTAAGTTTTTTCAAGTTTATAAACATCCACTTCGTAAATAACAAAAGCAGGAACCTTCTTTTTACTAAAAAATCTTTTTCGATAATAAATTTCGAACCCCAATTCGAGAAAACATTTTTTTTTAACTCAAACTTTTAAAATATCGATTTCCCCCTGTAAATCCAGAGTTATTTCAAGTTTAAAAACATCCACTTCGTAAATAACAAAAGCAGGAACCTTCTTTTTACTAAAAAATCTTTTTCGATAATAAATTTCGAACCCCAATTCGAGAAAACATTTTTTTTTAACTCAAACTTTTAAAATATCGATTTCCCCCTGTAAATCCAGAGTTTTTTCAAGTTTATAAACATCCACTTCGTAAATAACAAAAGCAGGAACCTTCTTTTTACTAAAAAATCTTTTTCGATAATAAATTTCGAACCCCAATTCGAGAAAACATTTTTTTTTAACTCAAACTTTTAAAATATCGATTTCCCCCTGTAAATCCAGAGTTATTTCAAGTTTAAAAACATCCACTTCGTAAATAACAAAAGCAGGAACCTTCTTTTTACTAAAAAATCTTTTTCGATAATAAATTTCGAACCCTAATTCGAGAAAACATTTTTTTTTAAATCAAACTTTTAAAATATCGATTTCCCCCTGTAAATCCAGAGTTATTTCAAGTTTAAAAACATCCACTTCGTAAATAATAAAAGCAGGAACCTTCTTTTTACTAAAAAATCTTTTTCGATAATAAATTTCGAACCCCAATTCGAGAAAACATTTTTTTTTAACTCAAACTTTTAAAATATCGATTTCCCCCTGTAAATCCAGAGTTATTTCAAGTTTAAAAACATCCACTTCGTAAATAACAAAAGCAGGAACCTTCTTTTTACTAAAAAATCTTTTTCGATAATAAATTTCGAACCCCAATTCGAGAAAACATTTTTTTTTAACTCAAACTTTTAAAATATCGATTTCCCCCTGTAAATCCAGAGTTTTTTCAAGTTTATAAACATCCACTTCGTAAATAACAAAAGCAGGAACCTTCTTTTTACTAAAAAATCTTTTTCGATAATAAATTTCGAACCCCAATTCGAGAAAACATTTTTTTTTAACTCAAACTTTTAAAATATCGATTTCCCCCTGTAAATCCAGAGTTATTTCAAGTTTAAAAACATCCACTTCGTAAATAACAAAAGCAGGAACCTTCTTTTTACTAAAAAATCTTTTTCGATAATAAATTTCGAACCCTAATTCGAGAAAACATTTTTTTTTAAATCAAACTTTTAAAATATCGATTTCCCCCTGTAAATCCAGAGTTATTTCAAGTTTAAAAACATCCACTTCGTAAATAATAAAAGCAGGAACCTTCTTTTTACTAAAAAATCTTTTTCGATAATAAATTTCGAACCCCAATTCGAGAAAACATTTTTTTTTAACTCAAACTTTTAAAATATCGATTTCCCCCTGTAAATCCAGAGTTATTTCAAGTTTAAAAACATCCACTTCGTAAATAACAAAAGCAGGAACCTTCTTTTTACTAAAAAATCTTTTTCGATAATAAATTTCGAACCCTAATTCGAGAAAACATTTTTTTTTAAATCAAACTTTTAAAATATCGATTTCCCCCTGTAAATCCAGAGTTATTTCAAGTTTAAAAACATCCACTTCGTAAATAACAAAAGCAGGAACCTTCTTTTTACTAAAAAATCTTTTTCGATAATAAATTTCGAACCCCAATTCGAGAAAACATTTTTTTTTAAATCAAACTTTTAAAATATCGATTTCCCCCTGTAAATCCTAAGTTTTTTCAAGTTTATAAACATCCACTTCGTAAATAACAAAAGCAGGAACCTTCTTTTTACTAAAAAATCTTTTTCGATAATAAATTTCGAACCCCAATTCGAGAAAACATTTTTTTTTAAATCAAACTTTTAAAATATCGATTTCCCCCTGTAAATCCTAAGTTTTTTCAAGTTTATAAACATCCACTTCGTAAATAACAAAAGCAGGAACCTTCTTTTTACTAAAAAATCTTTTTCGATAATAAATTTCGAACCCCAATTCGAGAAAACATTTTTTTTTAAATCAAACTTTTAAAATATCGATTTCCCCCTGTAAATCCTAAGTTTTTTCAAGTTTATAAACATCCACTTCGTAAATAATAAAAGCAGGAACCTTCTTTTTACTAAAAAATCTTTTTCGATAATAAATTTCGAACCCCAATTCGAGAAAACATTTTTTTTTAAATCAAACTTTTAAAATATCGATTTCCCCCTGTAAATCCTAAGTTTTTTCAAGTTTATAAACATCCACTTCGTAAATAACAAAAGCAGGAACCTTCTTTTTACTAAAAAATCTTTTTCGATAATAAATTTCGAACCCCAATTCGAGAAAACATTTTTTTTTAAATCAAACTTTTAAAATATCGATTTCCCCCTGTAAATCCAGAGTTATTTCAAGTTTAAAAACATCCACTTCGTAAATAATAAAAGCAGGAACCTTCTTTTTACTAAAAAATCTTTTTCGATAATAAATTTCGAACCCCAATTCGAGAAAACATTTTTTTTTAAATCAAACTTTTAAAATATCGATTTCCCCCTGTAAATCCTAAGTTTTTTCAAGTTTATAAACATCCACTTCGTAAATAACAAAAGCAGGAACCTTCTTTTTACTAAAAAATCTTTTTCGATAATAAATTTCGAACCCCAATTCGAGAAAACATTTTTTTTTAACTCAAACTTTTAAAATATCGATTTCCCCCTGTAAATCCAGAGTTATTTCAAGTTTAAAAACATCCACTTCGTAAATAACAAAAGCAGGAACCTTCTTTTTACTAAAAAATCTTTTTCGATAATAAATTTCGAACCCCAATTCGAGAAAACATTTTTTTTTAACTCAAACTTTTAAAATATCGATTTCCCCCTGTAAATCCAGAGTTATTTCAAGTTTAAAAACATCCACTTCGTAAATAACAAAAGCAGGAACCTTCTTTTTACTAAAAAATCTTTTTCGATAATAAATTTCGAACCCTAATTCGAGAAAACATTTTTTTTTAAATCAAACTTTTAAAATATCGATTTCCCCCTGTAAATCCAGAGTTATTTCAAGTTTAAAAACATCCACTTCGTAAATAATAAAAGCAGGAACCTTCTTTTTACTAAAAAATCTTTTTCGATAATAAATTTCGAACCCCAATTCGAGAAAACATTTTTTTTTAACTCAAACTTTTAAAATATCGATTTCCCCCTGTAAATCCTAAGTTTTTTCAAGTTTAAAAACATCCACTTCGTAAATAACAAAAGCAGGAACCTTCTTTTTACTAAAAAATCTTTTTCGATAATAAATTTCGAACCCCAATTCGAGAAAACATTTTTTTTTAACTCAAACTTTTAAAATATCGATTTCCCCCTGTAAATCCAGAGTTATTTCAAGTTTAAAAACATCCACTTCGTAAATAACAAAAGCAGGAACCTTCTTTTTACTAAAAAATCTTTTTCGATAATAAATTTCGAACCCCAATTCGAGAAAACATTTTTTTTTAACTCAAACTTTTAAAATATCGATTTCCCCCTGTAAATCCTAAGTTTTTTCAAGTTTAAAAACATCCACTTCGTAAATAACAAAAGCAGGAACCTTCTTTTTACTAAAAAATCTTTTTCGATAATAAATTTCGAACCCCAATTCGAGAAAACATTTTTTTTTAACTCAAACTTTTAAAATATCGATTTCCCCCTGTAAATCCAGAGTTATTTCAAGTTTAAAAACATCCACTTCGTAAATAACAAAAGCAGGAACCTTCTTTTTACTAAAAAATCTTTTTCGATAATAAATTTCGAACCCTAATTCGAGAAAACATTTTTTTTTAAATCAAACTTTTAAAATATCGATTTCCCCCTGTAAATCCAGAGTTATTTCAAGTTTAAAAACATCCACTTCGTAAATAATAAAAGCAGGAACCTTCTTTTTACTAAAAAATCTTTTTCGATAATAAATTTCGAACCCCAATTCGAGAAAACATTTTTTTTTAAATCAAACTTTTAAAATATCGATTTCCCCCTGTAAATCCTAAGTTTTTTCAAGTTTATAAACATCCACTTCGTAAATAACAAAAGCAGGAACCTTCTTTTTACTAAAAAATCTTTTTCGATAATAAATTTCGAACCCCAATTCGAGAAAACATTTTTTTTTAAATCAAACTTTTAAAATATCGATTTCCCCCTGTAAATCCAGAGTTATTTCAAGTTTAAAAACATCCACTTCGTAAATAACAAAAGCAGGAACCTTCTTTTTACTAAAAAATCTTTTTCGATAATAAATTTCGAACCCCAATTCGAGAAAACATTTTTTTTTAACTCAAACTTTTAAAATATCGATTTCCCCCTGTAAATCCAGAGTTATTTCAAGTTTAAAAACATCCACTTCGTAAATAACAAAAGCAGGAACCTTCTTTTTACTAAAAAATCTTTTTCGATAATAAATTTCGAACCCTAATTCGAGAAAACATTTTTTTTTAAATCAAACTTTTAAAATATCGATTTCCCCCTGTAAATCCAGAGTTATTTCAAGTTTAAAAACATCCACTTCGTAAATAATAAAAGCAGGAACCTTCTTTTTACTAAAAAATCTTTTTCGATAATAAATTTCGAACCCTAATTCGAGAAAACATTTTTTTTTAAATCAAACTTTTAAAATATCGATTTCCCCCTGTAAATCCAGAGTTATTTCAAGGTTAAAAACATCCACTTCGTAAATAACAAAAGCAGGAACCTTCTTTTTACTAAAAAATCTTTTTCGATAATAAATTTCGAACCCCAATTCGAGAAAACATTTTTTTTTAAATCAAACTTTTAAAATATCGATTTCCCCCTGTAAATCCTAAGTTTTTTCAAGTTTATAAACATCCACTTCGTAAATAACAAAAGCAGGAACCTTCTTTTTACTAAAAAATCTTTTTCGATAATAAATTTCGAACCCCAATTCGAGAAAACATTTTTTTTTAAATCAAACTTTTAAAATATCGATTTCCCCCTGTAAATCCAGAGTTATTTCAAGGTTAAAAACATCCACTTCGTAAATAACAAAAGCAGGAACCTTCTTTTTACTAAAAAATCTTTTTCGATAATAAATTTCGAACCCCAATTCGAGAAAACATTTTTTTTTAAATCAAACTTTTAAAATATCGATTTCCCCCTGTAAATCCTAAGTTTTTTCAAGTTTATAAACATCCACTTCGTAAATAACAAAAGCAGGAACCTTCTTTTTACTAAAAAATCTTTTTCGATAATAAATTTCGAACCCTAATTCGAGAAAACATTTTTTTTTAAATCAAACTTTTAAAATATCGATTTCCCCCTGTAAATCCAGAGTTATTTCAAGTTTAAAAACATCCACTTCGTAAATAATAAAAGCAGGAACCTTCTTTTTACTAAAAAATCTTTTTCGATAATAAATTTCGAACCCCAATTCGAGAAAACATTTTTTTTTAAATCAAACTTTTAAAATATCGATTTCCCCCTGTAAATCCTAAGTTTTTTCAAGTTTATAAACATCCACTTCGTAAATAACAAAAGCAGGAACCTTCTTTTTACTAAAAAATCTTTTTCGATAATAAATTTCGAACCCCAATTCGAGAAAACATTTTTTTTTAAATCAAACTTTTAAAATATCGATTTCCCCCTGTAAATCCTAAGTTTTTTCAAGTTTATAAACATCCACTTCGTAAATAACAAAAGCAGGAACCTTCTTTTTACTAAAAAATCTTTTTCGATAATAAATTTCGAACCCCAATTCGAGAAAACATTTTTTTTTAAATCAAACTTTTAAAATATCGATTTCCCCCTGTAAATCCTAAGTTTTTTCAAGTTTATAAACATCCACTTCGTAAATAACAAAAGCAGGAACCTTCTTTTTACTAAAAAATCTTTTTCGATAATAAATTTCGAACCCCAATTCGAGAAAACATTTTTTTTTAAATCAAACTTTTAAAATATCGATTTCCCCCTGTAAATCCTAAGTTTTTTCAAGTTTATAAACATCCACTTCGTAAATAACAAAAGCAGGAACCTTCTTTTTACTAAAAAATCTTTTTCGATAATAAATTTCGAACCCCAATTCGAGAAAACATTTTTTTTTAAATCAAACTTTTAAAATATCGATTTCCCCCTGTAAATCCTAAGTTTTTTCAAGTTTATAAACATCCACTTCGTAAATAACAAAAGCAGGAACCTTCTTTTTACTAAAAAATCTTTTTCGATAATAAATTTCGAACCCCAATTCGAGAAAACATTTTTTTTTAACTCAAACTTTTAAAATATCGATTTCCCCCTGTAAATCCAGAGTTATTTCAAGTTTAAAAACATCCACTTCGTAAATAATAAAAGCAGGAACCTTCTTTTTACTAAAAAATCTTTTTCGATAATAAATTTCGAACCCCAATTCGAGAAAACATTTTTTTTTAAATCAAACTTTTAAAATATCGATTTCCCCCTGTAAATCCTAAGTTTTTTCAAGTTTATAAACATCCACTTCGTAAATAACAAAAGCAGGAACCTTCTTTTTACTAAAAAATCTTTTTCGATAATAAATTTCGAACCCCAATTCGAGAAAACATTTTTTTTTAAATCAAACTTTTAAAATATCGATTTCCCCCTGTAAATCCTAAGTTTTTTCAAGTTTATAAACATCCACTTCGTAAATAACAAAAGCAGGAACCTTCTTTTTACTAAAAAATCTTTTTCGATAATAAATTTCGAACCCCAATTCGAGAAAACATTTTTTTTTAAATCAAACTTTTAAAATATCGATTTCCCCCTGTAAATCCTAAGTTTTTTCAAGTTTATAAACATCCACTTCGTAAATAACAAAAGCAGGAACCTTCTTTTTACTAAAAAATCTTTTTCGATAATAAATTTCGAACCCCAATTCGAGAAAACATTTTTTTTTAACTCAAACTTTTAAAATATCGATTTCCCCCTGTAAATCCAGAGTTATTTCAAGTTTAAAAACATCCACTTCGTAAATAACAAAAGCAGGAACCTTCTTTTTACTAAAAAATCTTTTTCGATAATAAATTTCGAACCCCAATTCGAGAAAACATTTTTTTTTAACTCAAACTTTTAAAATATCGATTTCCCCCTGTAAATCCAGAGTTATTTCAAGTTTAAAAACATCCACTTCGTAAATAACAAAAGCAGGAACCTTCTTTTTACTAAAAAATCTTTTTCGATAATAAATTTCGAACCCTAATTCGAGAAAACATTTTTTTTTAAATCAAACTTTTAAAATATCGATTTCCCCCTGTAAATCCAGAGTTATTTCAAGTTTAAAAACATCCACTTCGTAAATAATAAAAGCAGGAACCTTCTTTTTACTAAAAAATCTTTTTCGATAATAAATTTCGAACCCCAATTCGAGAAAACATTTTTTTTTAAATCAAACTTTTAAAATATCGATTTCCCCCTGTAAATCCTAAGTTTTTTCAAGTTTATAAACATCCACTTCGTAAATAACAAAAGCAGGAACCTTCTTTTTACTAAAAAATCTTTTTCGATAATAAATTTCGAACCCCAATTCGAGAAAACATTTTTTTTTAAATCAAACTTTTAAAATATCGATTTCCCCCTGTAAATCCAGAGTTATTTCAAGGTTAAAAACATCCACTTCGTAAATAACAAAAGCAGGAACCTTCTTTTTACTAAAAAATCTTTTTCGATAATAAATTTCGAACCCCAATTCGAGAAAACATTTTTTTTTAAATCAAACTTTTAAAATATCGATTTCCCCCTGTAAATCCAGAGTTATTTCAAGTTTAAAAACATCCACTTCGTAAATAACAAAAGCAGGAACCTTCTTTTTACTAAAAAATCTTTTTCGATAATAAATTTCGAACCCCAATTCGAGAAAACATTTTTTTTTAAATCAAACTTTTAAAATATCGATTTCCCCCTGTAAATCCAGAGTTATTTCAAGTTTAAAAACATCCACTTCGTAAATAACAAAAGCAGGAACCTTCTTTTTACTAAAAAATCTTTTTCGATAATAAATTTCGAACCCCAATTCGAGAAAACATTTTTTTTTAAATCAAACTTTTAAAATATCGATTTCCCCCTGTAAATCCTAAGTTTTTTCAAGTTTATAAACATCCACTTCGTAAATAACAAAAGCAGGAACCTTCTTTTTACTAAAAAATCTTTTTCGATAATAAATTTCGAACCCCAATTCGAGAAAACATTTTTTTTTAAATCAAACTTTTAAAATATCGATTTCCCCCTGTAAATCCAGAGTTATTTCAAGTTTAAAAACATCCACTTCGTAAATAACAAAAGCAGGAACCTTCTTTTTACTAAAAAATCTTTTTCGATAATAAATTTCGAACCCCAATTCGAGAAAACATTTTTTTTTAAATCAAACTTTTAAAATATCGATTTCCCCCTGTAAATCCTAAGTTTTTTCAAGTTTATAAACATCCACTTCGTAAATAACAAAAGCAGGAACCTTCTTTTTACTAAAAAATCTTTTTCGATAATAAATTTCGAACCCCAATTCGAGAAAACATTTTTTTTTAAATCAAACTTTTAAAATATCGATTTCCCCCTGTAAATCCAGAGTTATTTCAAGTTTAAAAACATCCACTTCGTAAATAACAAAAGTAGGAATCTTCTTTTTACTAAAAAATCTTTTTCGATAATAAATTTCGAACCCCAATTCGAGAAAACATTTTTTTTTAAATCAAACTTTTAAAATATCGATTTCCCCCTGTAAATCCAGAGTTATTTCAAGTTTAAAAACATCCACTTCGTAAATAACAAAAGCAGGAACCTTCTTTTTACTAAAAAATCTTTTTCGATAATAAATTTCGAACCCTAATTCGAGAAAACATTTTTTTTTAAATCAAACTTTTAAAATATCGATTTCTCCCTGTAAATCCAGAGTTATTTCAAGTTTAAAAACATCCACTTCGTAAATAACAAAAGCAGGAACCTTCTTTTTACTAAAAAATCTTTTTCGATAATAAATTTCGAACCCCAATTCGAGAAAACATTTTTTTTTTAAATCAAACTTTTAAAATATCGATTTCCCCCTGTAAATCCAGAGTTATTTCAAGTTTATAAACATCCACTTCGTAAATAATAAAAGCAGGAACCTTCTTTTTACTAAAAAATCTTTTTCGATAATAAATTTCGAACCCCAATTCGAGAAAACATTTTTTTTTAAATCAAACTTTTAAAATATCGATTTCCCCCTGTAAATCCTAAGTTTTTTCAAGTTTATAAACATCCACTTCGTAAATAACAAAAGCAGGAACCTACTTTTTACTAAAAAATCTTTTTCGATAATAAATTTCGAACCCCAATTCGAGAAAACATTTTTTTTTAACTCAAACTTTTAAAATATCGATTTCCCCCTGTAAATCCAGAGTTATTTCAAGTTTAAAAACATCCACTTCGTAAATAACAAAAGCAGGAACCTTCTTTTTACTAAAAAATCTTTTTCGATAATAAATTTCGAACCCCAATTCGAGAAAACATTTTTTTTTAAATCAAACTTTTAAAATATCGATTTCCCCCTGTAAATCCAGAGTTATTTCAAGTTTAAAAACATCCACTTCGTAAATAACAAAAGTAGGAATCTTCTTTTTACTAAAAAATCTTTTTCGATAATAAATTTCGAACCCCAATTCGAGAAAACATTTTTTTTTAAATCAAACTTTTAAAATATCGATTTCCCCCTGTAAATCCAGAGTTATTTCAAGTTTAAAAACATCCACTTCGTAAATAACAAAAGCAGGAACCTTCTTTTTACTAAAAAATCTTTTTCGATAATAAATTTCGAACCCCAATTCGAGAAAACATTTTTTTTTAAATCAAACTTTTAAAATATCGATTTCCCCCTGTAAATCCTAAGTTTTTTCAAGTTTATAAACATCCACTTCGTAAATAACAAAAGCAGGAACCTTCTTTTTACTAAAAAATCTTTTTCGATAATAAATTTCGAACCCCAATTCGAGAAAACATTTTTTTTTAAATCAAACTTTTAAAATATCGATTTCCCCCTGTAAATCCAGAGTTATTTCAAGTTTAAAAACATCCACTTCGTAAATAACAAAAGCAGGAACCTTCTTTTTACTAAAAAATCTTTTTCGATAATAAATTTCGAACCCCAATTCGAGAAAACATTTTTTTTTAAATCAAACTTTTAAAATATCGATTTCCCCCTGTAAATCCTAAGTTTTTTCAAGTTTATAAACATCCACTTCGTAAATAACAAAAGCAGGAACCTTCTTTTTACTAAAAAATCTTTTTCGATAATAAATTTCGAACCCCAATTCGAGAAAACATTTTTTTTTAAATCAAACTTTTAAAATATCGATTTCCCCCTGTAAATCCAGAGTTATTTCAAGTTTAAAAACATCCACTTCGTAAATAACAAAAGTAGGAATCTTCTTTTTACTAAAAAATCTTTTTCGATAATAAATTTCGAACCCCAATTCGAGAAAACATTTTTTTTTAAATCAAACTTTTAAAATATCGATTTCCCCCTGTAAATCCAGAGTTATTTCAAGTTTAAAAACATCCACTTCGTAAATAACAAAAGCAGGAACCTTCTTTTTACTAAAAAATCTTTTTCGATAATAAATTTCGAACCCTAATTCGAGAAAACATTTTTTTTTAAATCAAACTTTTAAAATATCGATTTCTCCCTGTAAATCCAGAGTTATTTCAAGTTTAAAAACATCCACTTCGTAAATAACAAAAGCAGGAACCTTCTTTTTACTAAAAAATCTTTTTCGATAATAAATTTCGAACCCCAATTCGAGAAAACATTTTTTTTTTAAATCAAACTTTTAAAATATCGATTTCCCCCTGTAAATCCAGAGTTATTTCAAGTTTATAAACATCCACTTCGTAAATAATAAAAGCAGGAACCTTCTTTTTACTAAAAAATCTTTTTCGATAATAAATTTCGAACCCCAATTCGAGAAAACATTTTTTTTTAAATCAAACTTTTAAAATATCGATTTCCCCCTGTAAATCCTAAGTTTTTTCAAGTTTATAAACATCCACTTCGTAAATAACAAAAGCAGGAACCTACTTTTTACTAAAAAATCTTTTTCGATAATAAATTTCGAACCCCAATTCGAGAAAACATTTTTTTT
Source organism: Diorhabda sublineata (assembly GCF_026230105.1). Classification (NCBI taxonomy): domain Eukaryota; kingdom Metazoa; phylum Arthropoda; class Insecta; order Coleoptera; family Chrysomelidae; genus Diorhabda; species Diorhabda sublineata. Next base: position 706,347 of record NC_079479.1, read on the forward strand.
TAACTCAAACTTTTAAAATATCGATTTCCCCCTGTAAATCCAGAGTTATTTCAAGTTTAAAAACATCCACTTCGTAAATAACAAAAGCAGGAACCTTCTTTTTACTAAAAAATCTTTTTCGATAATAAATTTCGAACCCCAATTCGAGAAAACATTTTTTTTTAAATCAAACTTTTAAAATATCGATTTCCCCCTGTAAATCCAGAGTTATTTCAAGTTTAAAAACATCCACTTCGTAAATAACAAAAGTAGGAATCTTCTTTTTACTAAAAAATCTTTTTCGATAATAAATTTCGAACCTCAATTCGAGAAAACATTTTTTTTTAAATCAAACTTTTAAAATATCGATTTCCCCCTGTAAATCCAGAGTTATTTCAAGTTTAAAAACATCCACTTCGTAAATAACAAAAGTAGGAATCTTCTTTTTACTAAAAAATCTTTTTCGATAATAAATTTCGAACCCCAATTCGAGAAAACATTTTTTTTTAACTCAAACTTTTAAAATATCGATTTCCCCCTGTAAATCCAGAGTTATTTCAAGTTTAAAAACATCCACTTCGTAAATAATAAAAGCAGGAACCTTCTTTTTACTAAAAAATCTTTTTCGATAATAAATTTCGAACCCCAATTCGAGAAAACATTTTTTTTTTAAATCAAACTTTTAAAATATCGATTTCTCCCTGTAAATCCAGAGTTATTTCAAGTTTAAAAACATCCACTTCGTAAATAACAAAAGCAGGAACCTACTTTTTACTAAAAAATCTTTTTCGATAATAAATTTCGAACCCCAATTCGAGAAAACATTTTTTTTTAAATCAAACTTTTAAAATATCGATTTCCCCCTGTAAATCCTAAGTTTTTTCAAGTTTATAAACATCCACTTCGTAAATAACAAAAGCAGGAACCTTCTTTTTACTAAAAAATCTTTTTCGATAATAAATTTCGAACCCCAATTCGAGAAAACATTTTTTTTTAAATCAAACTTTTAAAATATCGATTTCCCCCTGTAAATCCAGAGTTATTTCAAGTTTAAAACCATCCACTTCGTAAATAACAAAAGTAGGAATCTTTTTACTAAAAAATCTTTTTCGATAATAAATTTCGAACCCCAATTCGAGAAAACATTTTTTTTAACTCAAACTTTTAAATTATCGATTTCCCCCTGTAAATCCAGAGTTTTTTCAAGTTTATAAACATCCACTTCGTAAATAACAAAAGCAGGAATCTTCTTTTTATTGAAAAACCTTTTTCGATAATAAATTTCTAACCCCAACTCGAGAAAACGTTTTTCTTTTTAAATCAAACTAATTTAAAATATCGATGTCCCCCTGTAAAATCACAGCTTCTTTGCTAGTCCAAAAAAAAAATCGTAGACTGCAAAAAATAACATGGCCGAAGTTACCAGACAAAGAGAGAACAAGTGAATGAGAAAGAAGGAAGAAATTACAGCCAATCAGCGAATCTGTATCCACCTGTTCTCAAAACAATTCTTCCCCCGTCTCTTCTTCCTAAAACATCGAAGTTATTGTGATGATTTTATCGAGTATTATTGTTCGTTTTACGCGATCCCGATGTGTTGTTTAACAAAATAGCGGCTAAATATTTTTGAAAAGTGTTTACCAATGTATCAATGAACGTTTTCCATGAATAAAAACCTTTCCAGGTATTTGGATTGGGAAATAAAACGTACGAACATTATAATAAGGTGGCAATATACGTCGATAAACGTCTGGAAGAACTAGGAGCCACCAGATTGTACGACCTTGGACTTGGAGACGATGACGCGAAGTAAGTAATTTCTCGAATCCCCTCGTATTAAAAAAAAAATGGATAATAATACATAAAAACGTGTTTTTTATACGAGGTATCAGAAAAAAATTATTATTGCAGCATCGAAGATGATTTTATTACTTGGAAAGATAAATTTTGGCCGGCCGTTTGTGAACATTTCGGTATCGAATCTACGGGGGAGGACATCAACATGCGTCAATATAGACTCGAGGAATTCGACGAGGCCCCAGACAGGGTTTTCACGGGAGAAATGGCCAGACTACAGTCTCTCAAAAACCAAAGACCGTGAGATATTTTTATATATAAATATTTTATTTTATTATATTTTTGTTTATTTCAGGCCGTACGACGCTAAAAATCCGTTTCTTTCTAAAATTAAGGTTAACAGGGAGCTGCATAAAAGCGGGGACCGGTCCTGTATGCATATCGAGTTCGATATCGAGGGGTCTAAAATGCGTTACGACGCCGGGGATCATTTAGCGGTTTACCCCATCAACGATATCGAATTGGTTGAAAAATTGGGGAAATATTGCGCTAAAGATCTAAATACTATATTTTCTTTGATTAATACCGACGAGGAATCCAGCAAGAAACATCCTTTCCCTTGTCCTTGTTCCTACAGAACTGCCTTGTTGCATTACGTGGATATCACTCAGAATCCCAGGTAAGAGTTACATCATACTTAATCCATTTTTGTTTAAAAAGAATTTTTTTCATCTAAATTATTTCGAAATTATAAAAAAACTTTTTATTTACATGAAAAATAAATTATGTTGTAACAGTTCGAGTAGGTCCGGACCTGTTGTTTGTTTACATTACCTGTCAATAAAATTCTCTAGTGTAAATCTATTTCATTCATGCGTCATCAGTGTTGCCAGAATGTAAAATTTTCCTTCTATATTAATAAATTTTTTAAATAAAAATTTTACACCTAATTACATAATGCATTTGTATAAATATTCTATTTTTATTAACATTGAATAAATAATTGCGTAAAACCAAATATGAATCGTCATTTGTTACAAGATTCATTTCTATTAAAAAAGTTCGACAAAAAAGCTTGACAACACTGTTTCAACTTGATACAAGTTAAGATTGTTGTAAATAACGAATCAAATTTACATGTTGCCAAGTTTGCTTCTATTTCGGAAATCATTTGAAATTGATAATAACATTTTGAAATACGAAAATTTGTGAAATGAAGTGTTTTGAGAATTTTTATTTCGTTGTAACGGCCATTTAAAACGGCGTTTAGAAGTTTGAAAGATTTTCTTCACTTAGAAAATAAATACTAAGAAAAAATTTCAGATTACAAAAATTATGGTTTTATAAATGTATTAGAATTAAATTAATTATTTGGAGAATTTTTATTTTGTTGTAATGGTCATTTAAAAACTTTCTTAGAGGTTTAAAAGTTTCTCATTCTATTATAGGAAATTTAACAAAATCAGTTCGGCAACACTGTTTTAATCAGATCCATTAGCTCGTTCATTTAAAACTGCAGTCTACTTAACAACATATTTATTAATTAGTATATTTTCAATAGTAATATATCAAAAATTAATTGTATTTATTCAAATTATGGGAAAAAAATTTAGTACATTGATCTTGATTTTTTGTATTTAACATTTTTTTAACGAAATATTTATTATGACGCTTGGCAACTATGCAACTCTTTCTAACTGCCGCCATGATTGATAAACCAAATAGAATTTACATGTTGCCAAGTTTTGATTCTACTTCGGAAATAATTTTTAAAAAATAATATTCTTTGAAAAATGTTTGAAATATAAGAAAATTTCAGGCATCACAGTTGAAATGAATTAATTGCTTAGATATTTTGATTTTTTGTATCGAAGTATCGAAAGAAACCAATCTTTTAGGGATCGTGAATCAATACATTAAAGCTTTAAAAAAATCGTTCAGTTATTGAAAATGAAATTATTTCCTTAGAAATATTATAAAAAAGTGTTTTTCTTTTTATATCATAAATTTTATACATCAATCTTAATATTTTATATTGTAATACTTTTTCAAGGAAATGTTTGCGATGAAGTTTGGCAACGATGTAACTAAACTCTATGTTATATATTCCGCCATGATTGATGTAGTAAATAAAATTCACATGTTGCCAAGTTTTGATTCTACTTCGGAAATAATTTTTAAAAAATAATATTCTTTGAAAAATGTTTGAAATACAAGAAAATTTCAGGCATCACAGTTGAAATGAATTAATTGCTTAGATATTTTGATTTTTTGTATCGAAGTATCGAAAGAAACCAATCTTTTAGGGATCGTGAATCAATACATTAAAGCTTTAAAAAAAATCGTTCAGTTATTGAAAACGAAATTATTTCGATAGAAATATTATAAAAAAGTGTTTTTCTTTTCATATGAAACAAATTTTATACATCAATCTTAATATTTTATATTCAATACTTTTTCAAGGAAATGTTTGCGATGAAGTTTGGCAACGATGTAACTAAACTCTATGTTATATATTCCGCCATGATTGATGTAGTAAATAAAATTCACATGTTGCCAAGTTTGATTCTACTTCGGAAATAATTTTAAAAAAATAGTATTCTTCGGAAAATGTTTGAAATATAAGAAAATTTCAGGCATCGCAGGTGAAATAAATTAATTGCTTGGATATTTTGATTTTTTGTATCGAAGTATCGAAAGAAATTCAATCTTTTAGGTATCGTGAATCAATACATGAAAGCTTTAAAAAAAATCGTTCAGTTATTGAAAACGAAATTATTTCGATAGAAATATTATAAAAAAGTGTTTTTCTTTTCATATGAAACAAATTTTATACATCAATCTTAATATTTTATATTCAATACTTTTTCAAGGAAATGTTTGCGATGAAGTTTGGCAACGATGTAACTAAACTTTATGTTATATATTCCGCCATGATTGATGTAGTAAATAAAATTCACATGTTGCCAAGTTTTGATTCTACTTCGGAAATAATTTTTAAAAAATAATATTCTTCGAAAAATGTTTGAAATATAAGAAAATTTCAGGCATCGCAGGTGAAATAAATTAATTGCTTGGATATTTTGATTTTTTGTATCGAAGTATCGAAAGAAATTCAATCTTTTAGGTATCGTGAATCAATACATGAAAGCTTCAAAAAAAATCGTTCAGTTATTGAAAACGAAATTATTTCGATAGAAATATTATAAAAAAGTGTTTTTCTTTTCATATGAAACAAATTTTATACATCAATCTTAATATTTTATATTCAATACTTTTTCAAGGAAATGTTTGCGATGAAGTTTGGCAACGATGTAACTAAACTTTATGTTATATATTCCGCCATGATTGATGTAGTAAATAAAATTCACATGTTGCCAAGTTTGATTCTACTTCGGAAATACTTAGAATAAAATAATTTTGTTCGAAATAAATTTGAATTATAAGAAAATTATCTTATTTTTTGAAACATCGATACAAAAAAAAAGTTTTTAAATGAAAATTATTTTGATATAATAATTAAAAAAAAAATTTATCCACATATACTTATCTCATAGTTGAAACTTTTTCAAGGAAATTTTCTACTGTGACATTTGGCAACGATGTAAAACTTGTTTGCGTTATACCTTCCGCCATGATTGTTGAACCGATTTACACGTTGCCACGTTTAATTTTATTTCCAAGATAAATTTTATTTTAGTTTTAGTTTTATTTCAATAATTTTGTTTGGCAAACTAAATCGATTGAAAAATTAATCAAAAAATCGATTTCCATAGAACTCACATCTTGAAAGAATTGGCGGAATATTGTAGCGATCCCGCCGAAAAAGAAAAATTGAAATTAATGTCGACCACCACCCCGGAGGGCAAAGCTCTATACCAACAATGGATAATCGAGGACAACAGAAACATCATACATATTTTGGAAGACATGCCTTCCTGTCATCCAGCTCTCGATCATTTATGCGAATTATTACCGAGACTCCAACCGAGATATTATTCGATATCCTCGTCTCCGAAACTTTATCCGAATACGGTCCATATAACGGCCGTCGTCGTCGAATACGACACCCCCACCGGTCGCCACAACAAGGGCGTAGCCACCACCTGGTTGAAAATGAAGATTCCCGATCCGGAAAAGGAACTTCCCACCGTTCCTATATTCATACGGAAATCGCAGTTCAGATTGCCGACCAAATCTCAGATTCCCATCATTATGATCGGACCCGGTACCGGATTTGCACCGTTCAGAGGATTTATACAAGAACGGTAAACATTGATTGAATTATGTCCATTTACTTATTTAATCCACCCCGTATAAACATATTTTTTTATGTTGAATTCAACGCCTTGTTTGTGTTTCATTTGGATTTTCTCTTATAAGTCCTACGAAGCTTGACTTAACCTACAATTTTTTTCGATAAGTCCTATGAAACACTTTGAATTTTTTTTTTAACTTTTCCAAAAAATATCCGGAGTACGATGAAACACCTAAAATTTCCCGATTTTTAAATTTTACTTTGAATTTCCTCAATAAGTCCTATGAAACGCGTTGTTGTTTCAAAATTTTCGGACTTCGTCATCGATTTAACTTGATAAGTCCTATGAAACACAAATTTTCGAATTTTATATGAAATTTCCTCAATAAGTCCTATTGATTTCATTCTATTTGTAAAATATTCGGACTTTGTCACCAATTTAACTAAATAAGTCCAATGAAACTCCTCGATTTTTCCAAATTTTCGAATTTTACAATTTATTTATGCAATGAAACACCTTAAATTTTCTGAATTTTTGGATTTTACCCTCAATTTCCTCCAATAAGTCCTATAAAATACTTTGAAATTTCTATTTTTTTGGGTTTTACTATCATTTTACACCGAATAAGTCCTATAAAACATTTGAAACTTCAATTTTATTTTTCAAGTCCTATGAAACATCTTAAATTTTCCACATTTTTGGACCTTGCAGTCGGTTTTCATCAATAAGTCCTATAAAACATCTGAAACTTCCAATTTCCATTAATAAGTCTTATGAAACACTTCGAATTTTCTACGTATTCGGATTTTATCCGCATTTTTCATCAATAAGTCCTAATAAAACATGTAGAACCTTCAACTTTCTCCAATAAGTCCTATAAAATACTTCGAAATTTCTATTTTTTTGGGTTTTACTATCATTTTACACCGAATAAGTCCTATAAAACATTTGAAACTTCAATTTTCTTTTTCAAGTCCTATGAAACATCTTGAATTTTCCACATTTTTGGACCTTACAGTCGGTTTTCATCAATAAGTCCTATAAAACATCTGAAACTTCAAATTTCCATTAATAAGTCTTATGAAACACTTCGAATTTTCTACGTATTTGGATTTTATCCGCAGTTTTCATCAATAAGTCCTAATAAAACATCTAGAACCTTCAATTTTCTCCAATAAGTCCTATAAAATACTTCGAAATTTCTATTTTTTTGGGTTTTACTATCATTTTACACCGAATAAGTCCTATAAAACATTTGAAACTTCAATTTTCTTTTTCAAGTCCTATGAAACATCTTGAATTTTCCACATTTTTGGACCTTACAGTCGGTTTTTATCTATAAGTCCTATAAAATATCTGAAGCTTCGAATTTCCTTCAATAAGTCTTATGAAACACTTCGAATTTTCTACGTATTCGGATTTTATCCGCATTTTTCATCAATAAGTCCTAATAAAACATGTAGAACCTTCAATTTTCTCCAATAAGCCCTATAAAATACTTCGAAATTTCTATTTTTTTGGGTTTTACTATCATTTTACACCGAATAAGTCCTATAAAACATTTGAAACTTCAATTTTCTTTTTCAAGTCCTATGAAACATCTTGAATTTTCCACATTTTTGGACCTTGCAGTCGGTTTTTATCTATAAGTCCTATAAAATATCTGAAGCTTCGAATTTCCTTCAATAAGTCTTATGAAACACTTCGAATTTTCTACGTATTCGGATTTTATCCGCATTTTTCATCAATAAGTCCTAATAAAACATGTAGAACCTTCAATTTTCTCCAATAAGCCCTATAAAATACTTCGAAATTTCTATTTTTTTGGGTTTTACTATCATTTTACACCGAATAAGTCCTATAAAACATTTGAAACTTCAATTTTCTTTTTCAAGTCCTATGAAACATCTTGAATTTTCCACATTTTTGGACCTTACAGTCGGTTTTCATCAATAAGTCCTATAAAACATCTAAAACTTCGAATTTCCTTCAATAAGTCTTATGAAACACTTCGAATTTTCTACGTATTTGGATCTTATCCGCAGTTTTCATCAATAAGTCCTAATAAAACATCTAGAACCTTCAATTTTCTCCAATAAGCCCTATAAAATACTTCGAAATTTCTATTTTTTTGGGTTTTACTATCATTTTACACCGAATAAGTCCTATAAAACATTTGAAACTTCAATTTTATTTTTCAAGTCCTATGAAACATCTTAAATTTTCCACATTTTTGGACCTTGCAGTCGGTTTTCATCAATAAGTCCTATAAAACATCTGAAACTTCCAATTTCCATTAATAAGTCTTATGAAACACTTCGAATTTTCTACGTATTCGGATTTTATCCGCATTTTTCATCAATAAGTCCTAATAAAACATGTAGAACCTTCAACTTTCTCCAATAAGTCCTATAAAATACTTCGAAATCTCTATTTTTTTGGGTTTTACTATCATTTTACACCGAATAAGTCCTATAAAACATTTGAAACTTCAATTTTCTTTTTCAAGTCCTATGAAACATCTTGAATTTTCCACATTTTTGGACCTTACAGTCGGTTTTCATCAATAAGTCCTATAAAACATCTAAAACTTCGAATTTCCTTCAATAAGTCTTATGAAACACTTCGAATTTTCTACGTATTTGGATCTTATCCGCAGTTTTCATCAATAAGTCCTAATAAAACATCTAGAACCTTCAATTTTCTCCAATAAGCCCTATAAAATACTTCGAAATTTCTATTTTTTTGGGTTTTACTATCATTTTACACCGAATAAGTCCTATAAAACATTTAAACTTCAATTTTATTTTTCAAGTCCTATGAAACATCTTGAATTTTCCACATTTTTGGACCTTACAGTCGGTTTTCATCAATAAGTCCTATAAAACATCTGAAACTTCAAATTTCCATTAATAAGTCTTATGAAACACTTCGAATTTTCTACGTATTTGGATTTTATCCGCAGTTTTCATCAATAAGTCCTAATAAAACATGTAGAACCTTCAATTTTCTCCAATAAGTCCTATAAAATACTTCGAAATTTCTATTTTTTTTGGGTTTTACTATCATTTTACACCGAATAAGTCCTATAAAACATTTGAAACTTCAATTTTCTTTTTCAAGTCCTATGAAACATCTTGAATTTTCCACATTTTTGGACCTTACAGTCGGTTTTCATCAATAAGTCCTATAAAACATCTAAAACTTCGAATTTCCTTCAATAAGTCTTATGAAACACTTCGAATTTTCTACGTATTTGGATCTTATCCGCAGTTTTCATCAATAAGTCCTAATAAAACATCTAGAACCTTCAATTTTCTCCAATAAGCCCTATAAAATACTTCGAAATTTCTATTTTTTTGGGTTTTACTATCATTTTACACCGAATAAGTCCTATAAAACATTTAAACTTCAATTTTATTTTTCAAGTCCTATGAAACATCTTGAATTTTCCACATTTTTGGACCTTACAGTCGGTTTTCATCAATAAGTCCTATAAAACATCTGAAACTTCAAATTTCCATTAATAAGTCTTATGAAACACTTCGAATTTTCTACGTATTTGGATTTTATCCGCAGTTTTCATCAATAAGTCCTAATAAAACATGTAGAACCTTCAATTTTCTCCAATAAGTCCTATAAAATACTTCGAAATTTCTATTTTTTTTGGGTTTTACTATCATTTTACACCGAATAAGTCCTATAAAACATTTGAAACTTCAATTTTCTTTTTCAAGTCCTATGAAACATCTTGAATTTTCCACATTTTTGGACCTTACAGTCGGTTTTCATCAATAAGTCCTATAAAACATCTGAAACTTCGAATTTCCTTCAATAAGTCCTATAAAATACTTCGAATTTTCTATTTTTTCGAACTTTACCGTCATTTTACACCAAATAAGTTCTACAAAACATTTGAAACTTTCAATTTTTTCTAACAAGTCCTTTGAAACACCTCGAAATTTCTACGTATTTGGATTTTATAATCAGTTTTCATCATCAAGTCTTATGAAACACCTGTTAATTTAAACGTTTTTGGGTTTGCTTCGATAATTTTTATGAAACACTTCGAATTTTCCTCATTTTTGGATATAACCTTCAAATTTTTTTACGAAACACTTCTCCCTCCATCTTTAGACGACACTTTCTACTTTTTAAATAAATCAAATGAAGAATTTCCAATTTTCCTCCATAGAAATCACTGTAAGGAAGATGGGAAACCCGTAGGCGAAACTGTACTGTACTTCGGCTGCAGAAAGAAGAGCGAAGATTTCATCTACGAAGAAGAATTATTAGACTACGAAAAGAAAGGTTTAGTAACTTTGCACCTCGCCTTCTCCAGAGACCAACCCCAGAAGATTTACGTGACGCATCTATTAGAAAAACAAGCCGACGAAGTCTGGAAAATAATCGGCGACAATAACGGACACGTTTACATTTGCGGGTGAGTAACTAACTAAAAATTCCCTCGATCTCCTTATAATTTCGAAGTCCGGCAACGTCGCTCGAAATAGATCGCGCGCTAGAATTCCCTCGATCTCCTTATAATTTCGAAGTCCGGCAACGTCGCTCGAAATAGATCGCGCGCTAGCTTTATGAATTTTTTTTCCAGTGATGCCAAATCGATGGCGACCGACGTTCGCGCTATTCTCACGAAAATTCTTCAGGACAAAGGATCGATGACTGAAGAACAGGCGTCGGCTTACCTGAAGAAGATGGAAACGCAGAAACGTTTATCGGCCGATGTGTGGAGTTAATGAAATCCCCCAAATTAGTTTTTCAATTATTATTATTTTTTTTTGTTAAGGTGACTTTTTATCATTTTTAATATTCCGGCTGTTATTTACATCAATTAATACATTGGTGACTGTATGTTATATAGATTTTTAAAAACGATGCATTTAATTTAATAGATAATTCCAGTGCCTTTTAAATCACGTTTCCGTTATTATTTTTGACAGATTTATGCGAAATTCCAAATAATAAAAAAATATATTTTTTCATACATTTCTACGTAAATCTTTGTAATATGGAAAATTTTTAACATTAAAAACATTTTGCTCGCTTTTCCTTATAAATATTTAATAAAAATAGATTATTTTTAAAAATTGTTTTATTTCATACCACCCGTTATAAATTCCTAATCCGACCCTGTTCTTTGTACTGACAACAACCAGTGATGTGGAAGGGATAATAAACGCGCGTACTAATATCGAGACACGCCAATAGCCTACAAATTTACATGAATTACAATGTTGCCAGTGATTTTTACATGGAAAACTGTTTTTATTTATACTAAAGTTCGCTTTTTCTTCAAAATATATAATAAAAACTAATTATTTCATCCCATAACACCTATTATAGATTCCTAATCCGACCCTGTTCTTTGACAACCGGAAATAGGGAGGGAACAATAAGCTTAGACGACAGGGATGCCATGTCTCACGATTTATTATGAGATATCACTATTTCAATCTCAAAATATTGAAGTTTAATTGTTTGAAAGAGAACAAATAATGCAGATCAAGCCGTTCCTCGATTCAATTATAGAAATAGTACCATTAGTTCCAATCCAAGAGCTTTATTTCGAAATTTAGATTTTTCTTACAACGGATCTAACGATTTTAGCTTATGAACATCTGGCATCCCTGTTGGACTAGTGCGCATTTAAATTTCGACGAGGTTCCATTTTGATTTATGCGTGCGTTGTCAAGTGTCTGTCATGAAATTATGATGTCTCTAATCAAATTTTCTCAAAAATATGTTAAAAACAAGGATTTTTATCATCAAGTAGTGCTAAAATAAATAATACTAATAAGTGAAGTTTATAATTTTACACTGGTATGGTGATTTTGCGTCAAATGCCAACGCTGTTTGTTGTTACACCTGATTCGGTGCGTTTGATACCAACGTGCTTTTATTTTCGGATTTTCAGTCACTAAATAAACAGTTTTAGTTTAAAAGTGTTAAGTTAGTGAATATTGTTTATATGCGTTGTTTCAGTGAGAACGATATCGTGTGAAGTGAAAACGTGTAAAATGGTTAAAACTGAAGGTTTTTTTTTCACCAGTAAGTAGATCTATATTATGAAATTAATATAATAATTCACAAATTATTGGCTATGTTTCTTACCTTTTCCATTGAATTTTGTAATACTTAGTTTCGTAAAAATCTAGTACCACTAAATTAATAAATTTATCATTGACAGCAACGATACAACCAGCGCCTCCAAACATAACGGATTTTTTGTCAACTTCGTCGATTACATTATATCACTCTATAATAAAATTTTCACTAATTTATATGAATTTTCTTGAATATTTTTTCCAAAATACCATCCACAAATTATAATTACGACCCTGAATATTACACAACAAAAAAATATATAATGAATTATATCTGTAACGAAATAAGACTTCTAAAAAAAGAAGAATCTGTATCATGAAGTTATCTATTTACCTTAAATACTAGTGAAATATGGTTATGATGATAATTATTGTAATTTATTATCACTATTAAATCATTTTAATTGTACGTACTGCTTTAAATTGGTTTTCAAATAAAATATTTGTTAAAAAAAATCTTTACCCAAATCAGATAATTCACGTCAATTTGATCAATGTTGCCAGACTTAGAATATAAAAAGAAGATTCAATGAATATCTTTCCTGTTGATAATATAATACATTAAAACATAGTTGCCACACTTAGTAAATTAGTATAGACGCAATCGAAAATATATAATTAAAAAAGCAATTTTTTTCAAAATTTAGTCAATTAAGTGACACTTATACGATAATCGAATTATTCAACAAATTCTACATATTGTTTGAAAGAGCTTTTGTCCGGAAAAAAATTTATATTCCAACATTGATTTTAAAAATAGTATAGAAATTGAGAAAATTAATCAAGACGTAAGAATTCAATAAAAAACTTACCTTTTGAACTGCCCAAAATAGAAAATGTGTAGTGACTGTTTAAATTCGGCATATTTTCTACGAATACCGGGTCACATTTCACCGATGTTGCCAGACTTTGAAAATAGTATGAAAATTGAATAAATTTTGATGATAATTGAGGTATTGGGTTTGTAAATGAAAAACATATTTTGTATATTTCAAAAATAATAAACAATTCTACATGATAACTCCACTTTCATATTTCTTATTCAATATTGTATGATAAAATGGTCAAATTTTTTATACAATTTTCGTAACATCCTGTATATTAATGCATTTTTGCGTATTTTTATCACAAGCTCACCACTACATACTATCTAGTATTAGATTGTACAATATTAAAATGAATTGTTGAAATTCCAGATAATTATATTTTATTAGATAAATATAATAACCTTCACGTACTTCCATAAAGCCCCATTTATTAATACCTAATATTTAGATAAGGAGACTACATATAAAAAAAGCTATAATCAAATAAATATTTGCTTTTTTTAAAAAACAAACCATGAATATTGAAAATGTAACAGTTTACTGTAAACTGTTTGGTTAAAAGCCGTCTCTGTGTATTATAAAGCTTTCTTCTTGAATCGTAAGATGACGCTGGTGTAGCACAAACATTAAAAAGACTTGGTCACAAATTATTTAAATTGTTTTTTACATTTATTAGTTTTTAATCGTTGTGTTTATTGTCGTATGATAAAATTATACATAAAAATATAATAACTATAGGACAATGTACAAACGAAATAGCTAAAAGTTTTATAAAATAAAAAAGAAAACTTGTCGATAACCTTTAGACAAATTATGGACTCGTCTAGATATATGCGCAACGTTGCCAGATCGATTTTAATCAGTCAAATTATTTATCTCTTGAAACAAAATGATACAGCACGATTTTGTTAATAAAAAAATACCTTTTGACCTCGCTAATCAAATTTCATAACGTTTAAATATTAATAAATCATATAAACTGATACTGAATTTCCCTGTATAGTATAAAAAATTATCCGTAGTATGCAAAAAAAATTATTTTCTCTTCTGCATTTTAGTTTTCTATTATTTTTAGGATAATTTGGTGAAAAATTGCAAATTTGAAACACCTAACTGACAGTGATTAATACCACTGTTGCCAGTTCTCGGCTGATAATTTAAATCTACTCGTTTTCAAGCTAAGAAAAGTGGCTTCGTATTTAGAAGTAATTTAATTCGATCATTTTTTATATAATTTCTATAACAACATATATCAGACTCGGTTTTTCTTGCATCATTAATAATTCGTGGTAATGGTTGTTTCCAATGATGTTTTCAAATAATTATGACGTCATTAGAGTCATAAATTATCGATATATTATTATCATTGACTAATCATTTTCTCGGAAAATTATTACCTTCAACTGACGGAAAAATATACATTTATTTAAATAACTGCCAGCATAATTATTGTCTAAATATAATTAGTACAATCCGAACGTCACAAATCTTCAAATATAAAGTTTTTAAATATTGAAATTTAATATAAAAATAGATATCGATGTCGATATCAATCAGAAAGCAACGAATATTTCTAAAAATGTCTATTATAAATAAACGAATGCAATGAAAGTAAATGGCAACGCTGTATATAATTAACACTTGTCATAAAAAAGCTTCAGCCTCACATATAAGTCACAGCGTCGATAACGATTTTAGTTCAATGAATTAAAGTTTATAACTTCGGTTTTGCCTCTGTATAATAATTTAACTACTACAATAGACTGAGTATAAAATTTTTAGTACTTTTTTTACGTTGTAAACAAAAAATGATTAGTCAGCTTTCGATTAAAGCGATAAGATGGCGCCTTTATCACCAACATTAATTTGACCAAACTTCAATCGACTTGGCGCGGAAATTTGAATTAGAAAATAACAAGTAGTGGACAATCATCTCTATAAATGTAATTACAGTAACTACTAATGACTTTATAATGATTTTCGGTATTCAAGAATATGAAATCTATTTTAATGACACTTTAATTACACTCATAAAAGTACGTTTTACGATTAATACTTGTTATTAATTTGAGTATCCTATTTTGTATATAAAAACCTTGAAATATGAATTTAATTACTCTATTTTGTTGTTTGGCCTCTATGATTACAAAGCGAGTAAAATAAAGCTGACATAAAATAATAGTAAACAATATTTTACCACTAATGATATCTTTGTATTATCAACTTTCTTCTTCTTTTTTATGAACACTTTTTTACCGCCATTTTCCAATTCCGCTTCTCTCATATTTTCGGTGAAAGTTACACATAAATAAATATTTTAACGATTTTTTGTATCATAAATAAACAGTGCTTAATCATATTTTAACTTTTCCTTTACGTTTTAATAGCAGAACCTATTTTTGAACGCGAATCAATACTCACAATAATAAAAAGACGACCTTATCTCGTTCGGGAGGAAATGATGTCATTAACAGTGTTGCCGTTTTGTATATCCAATTTTAGAAAGTAATCGAAGTATTCTCTTAAATTCTCTTTTTGTTACATGTATTAGACATCATTAATAGTAAAAGTTTACATTAATTTTAATACAAAATTATAAAACATTTAACAATCGCAGAAGTTTGTGATTAGTTCTTCCTGATAACAATTATTATTTTTACGAACAATTAAAAACTTATTTATCTAATATTTTAACTGCGTATTATTTGGAGAGGTGAAAATATTCGATTTCTTATTAAAATAATGTTAAAGAAACGATACAGACAGAACTGAAAAAATTGTAGTAGCAGGTGGACAACGACGTTCGTATTGGTTAGAAATGTAAACATTAGTTATCTCTATAATTCGGATTTACACTTTTTATAAAAATACTTTAGTCTTGTTTCAATTTTAATCTAATTATTAACAAATATACTTTAGTATTAAAAATCTCTTTTACTTATTAGAAAAAAAAAAAAAAAAACGTAAACATACAAGATGGAAGTTCCATTTATATATCTACTATTCGAATGATATAATCGATTAATATATCGATCAAATATTTGAAAGAACAAAATTTATGACATTTTAGTCTAAAAATATAGATAGAACGAAACGAGTGTCAAATTAATTATTTCTATTGTACTTCTTATTTGTGGAGAAGCTAAAATATTCGATTTAGTAGTAAAAAACGATACAAACGAGTATTAGCAGGTGGACAACGACGCCGCTATTGGTCAGAAATGGAAACTTTAGTTATCGACTTTCAATAGGAATTTTTTAGTTCCGTTCAAATTTTAATCTACTCATAAGTGAATACATTCGAATAGTTAAATAGTTAAGAATCATTTTTAGCCTTATTTGCACATAATTATTAGATAAAAAAACAACTTTTTTAATACGCACACTCGTAAGTAAACGTACGAGATGGGAATTCCCGTCGATATATCAACTAGTTAAAAAATAACGGTTATTTATTAACGCAAACCTATACATTCAACAATAATCTACTCATAAGTGAATACATTCGAATAGTTAAATAGTTAAGAATCATTTTTAGCCTTATTTGCACATAATTATTAGATAAAAAAACAACTTTTTTAATACGCACACTCGTAAGTAAACGTACGAGATGGGAATTCCCGTCGATATATCAACTAGTTAAAAAATAACGGTTATTTATTAACGCAAACAAATAAAAACAATCTTAAAATACCAATTATCACCCGTAAACATATTTATGACATTTTACTCTAAAAATATAGATAGAACGATACGAGTGTCAAATTAATTATTTCTATTGTACTTCTTATTATTATTTATGTCTCAACATTATCTATGGTCGGAATATAGGAATCATCGAAACTAATATAACCTCACATTTGAACTAGTTTACGAATATTAATTTAAACATTTCGTTACATTGATGATTATTAATAAAGATATTCGATTAATAATAAAAGAGTATTTATTTTTACATTATATAATTATAAAACATTGAACAACTGCACGGGTTTGTAAGTGTTTTTCCCCAATAACAATAATTATTTTTACGAACAATTAAAAACTTATTTATCTAATATTTTAACTACGTATTATTTGGAGAGGTGAAAATATTCGATTTCTTATTAAAATAATGTTAAAGAAACGATACAGACAGAACTGAAAAAATTGTAGTAGCAGGTGGACAACGACGTTCGTATTGGTTAGAAATGTAAACATTAGTTATCTCTATAATTCGGATTTACACTTTTTATAAAAATACTTTAGTCTTGTTTCAATTTTAATCTACTTATTAACAAATATACTTTAGTATTAAAAATCTCTTTTACTTATTAGAAAAAAAAAAATACGTAAACATACAAGATGGAAGTTCCATTTATATATCTACTATTCGAATGATATAATCGATTAATATATCGATCAAATATTTGAAAGAACAAAATTTATGACATTTTAGTCTAAAAATATAGATAGAACGAAACGAGTGTCAAATTAATTATTTCTATTGTACTTCTTATTTGTGGAGAAGCTAAAATATTCGATTTAGTAGTAAAAAACGATACAAACGAGTATTAGCAGGTGGACAACGACGCCGCTATTGGTCAGAAATGGAAACTTTAGTTATCGACTTTCAATAGGAATTTTTTAGTTCCGTTCAAATTTTAATCTACTCATAAGTGAATACATTCGAATAGTTAAATAGTTAAGAATCATTTTTAGCCTTATTTGCACATAATTATTAGATAAAAAAACAACTTTTTTAATACGCACACTCGTAAGTAAACGTACGAGATGGGAATTCCCGTCGATATATCAACTAGTTAAAAAATAACGGTTATTTATTAACGCAAACAAATAAAAACATTTTTAAAATACCAATTATCACCCGTAAACATATTTAAATACTTTTCATTTCGTTTTTAAATTCGGTTAAAGCCGTGTGTATCCTAAAATGTAACCTCGATTCTAGCGAATAACCAGTGTAATTCTTTTTAGCATCTTCTAAAGCTAGAATCGCTTTTTGTCTATTACCGTTACTCCATTCGACTAAAGCGAGCTCGACGATTGCGTAAGGAATTATATAATGATCTTCTACTAGAGATTTATTCATCGAAATGACGGTTTCGAAGCAATTTAGGGCTAGTAAAGGGCTTCCCATATGCCTTAGACAAGCCCCTTGTAGAAGTAGAGCTAAAGCTTTATTGTCGTTATCGTATTTTGTAGTTTTAGCGTTCGATTCTAAATTTTCCGCTGTTTTTTCAATTAATTTCAATATTTTACTAGATATAGAAAAGTTATTGAATACCTTGAATAAATTCCATAGAAACATTAATTCTATTACCGGTAGTATTAAATTACCGTTTTGATAAAAATAACGTTCCGCTTTTTTTAACGCGAATTTTTCCATAGGTAAGGATTTTCCGGCGATTCTTTGTTTATATTTCGGTACGTCTTTCATTAATTTATCGATTTCTTCTTTTTCTACGGTATCAATCGAATCTTCTTTCAACATCAATAAAATGGCCGCTTTCTGGTAACTGTACATAGTACGAGACCATTTGCTGTGTTGCAATAATTCAGAAGAATATATTAGAGCCTCCCTCCATTCTAAACGTAAACAGTGCACCCAAACAAGTTCCCAGAAACAGATGTGATGAAATTGCGGCCACAAATTCTGCGACTTCCAACTTTTCTCGTACCAATTTCTACTGGCATCGAGATTTCCTTTCAGCAATTCTAATCTACCTTTGAAAAATAAAAACCACACACTTTTCGGGTATTTCTCGAGTCTTTTATCAATTATATCCGCGCATTGTTTGATATCCCCTTCTCGATGACTCAACACGTGCAAAGCTATCAAATTGTAACCCAATATAGCCATAATGGAAAGTACTTGCCTGATACCGCGGGTCTCGCAACCCAAATACAATTCTTGTAAACCTTTTTGTTTGCTTCCCGAAAAACCGATGAATTCCAGCAGTTTGATCACTCTACCGGGTAACATCGATATCATCAAATTGAAAACGCCTATCCCCACTCTCACCCCCCCTTCGAAATGCTCCTTGGTGGGGTCTTTCTCCCAATTTTTTTTTATTAAAATTTGATAACACTCTTTGTACGAATTGAAGCACGATCTAATTTTTATCCCGGCTTTTATGAAACTCGCCAGAGTTTCGTCTTCGACGAACGTCAACAACGATTTTAATAACGAACTTTCGGCGTGACACAGCTCCGCGTGCGCCTCTACCGAACTAAACAATTCGAAATTCACTTTTTTCACCATTTTTCCCAGAGATTCGCCGAAAGTGTTTTTTTTCCGGTAACGATTACAGACGTTCATCGTTTGTTTTAAAGCTCTCGAAGCTTCTTTAATGGCGTCCGGTTCGAATGTTAACATGGCTTCCATGTATAAAAATAACGAGTGACCCAAAGAATGGTACATACTTATGTTGGCGTAAGGTGTCATTAGGCTTTTCGCTTCTACGAATTGATTATTAAAAAAGAAATCCACCCCTTTTTTAGCCTCTTCCAGGGCTTGATACAACGGCATGTTTTCACTAACGGGAGTATCTTCGGCATCTTGAAATTCATCTTGATCATCACTGTCGTATATTATATTATCCGATGCACTCATTCTCGCGTAAATATTCACGTGATTGAAATTACAGACACGTTCACTCTCCGCTCCCAATATAGAACTAACGCATGTAACTTTCGACGTATTTTTAGTAACGTTGACTAAACCCCCTCTTTTAACATTTATTCGAACTTGACGAATCGATATTTTCAATCCTATTTACTATATGAAACAATAAAAATGTCGGGGGTATAACCATAACTTCGTAATTAGCATTAAATTCCTATTTTTTTTTTTTTTTATATAAAAGTATGAAATACTCTCAAGTACTTTTTGAGGTCAACCGACCAATTTTATTTTACTTTCACTGCTTTCTATATACTTGCATCTTACATTTACTTTCACTAATAATTCATTTAATCTATACAATTCGATCTATTATTATTAGTAATAATTAATTTCTATTGAAAATTCTCGTAATAATTATTATAAAAACATTAATCGAATGAATTATAATCGATACATAAGTTTTACGAGGGTCAAATCATATATAACATTTATACATATTTTTTTCATAAAATTATTAATTTCTTCTATACTTAACTAAACTTTACCGATTATCTATTATAATTACACCACAATTAATCTGAATTTAAATATTTTACTCTCTACAAATCAATTATCTATGGTCGTAATATTAAACGAATGATCGTAACTAACACAACCTCACATTTTTACCAGTTTAGTTATAATATTTTGTTGTAATTATGATTATTGATAAAGATATTCAATTAAAAATAAAAGAGTTTTTGAGAGATTTAAATTGTTGTAACAGGTGTATTTTAAGATATTTTGGATACAATCAGTTTGAAAATGGATGTAGTACTTATTTGTATCCCGAAACAGAAGTAAGTTTGAAACAATATTTGAGGAGATATAAAATAAATTTAATTTTAGGATATATTTAGTGACGATGTTTCGAATGAAATTGAGTCAAAAAGAATTAAAACAAATCCTTGTAGAGCGTGCTTAGATTTATTATCTAATTCGACAATGGAATCTTGTGTGGAATGCTTTCCACCGGGATTTGAACAATACGATATTAATGAATTTACAACTTTTATATCATTACCAATATCAGTGTCTATTCGTGAATATAGTATGTTTATTTCGTTGAAAGATAAATTTCCTGAGGTCTATAACAATTTGGGATTTTCTAGTGAGTTTCAATAAAAATTCTCATAACCTCACTTTCCACTTTTATTATTTACGTATTTTAGATATACAGGGTGTTAAAACTATTTTTAAAATATCGTGTAGCGATCTTATGGCGGAAAAGTTGAGAAAAGTATCGAGTAAATCCGCAAAATTTCAAGTTAATATAAATATTAATTACAAGGATGAAAAAAAAGTACGTCAATTCGTTTTCAAGATAAATATCATGATTTATATAATTTTTTTTGTTAGGAAACTGAAAATTTAAGTAAACTTGATGTAAAAAAATTAAATCGAGGTGCTGTAAAGGACATTTTTGTTAATTGCGATGATGGTACTTTTAAAAAACATTTTCCAGTACCACCGAACGTTCAAAGCGAAAACGTTACATTTGATATAACTTACAGCTCTTCTAATTTATTTTTGGGGGGTAGGTATTTGAAATTTTCGAGAGAAATGGGGCAAACCACTTTTATCGTTAATAATGTAGCTATTACCGAATCGAGCGTACAAGATATCTTATTTGAAAGTATCAGTAAAACGTTAAGGTAAGTTTTTTTTTTCAATATAAGGTAAGTATTTTTTAGTATTTATGTAATTATAGGTGTGATGTGGGTAGTATGACATTTTCTGCTAGTGGTAGAGAAGATTCGGATACGAGAATGTTAGGGGAAGGTAGGCCATTTTATATAGAAATAGAAAAACCAAAATATAGTACTATAACCGAAAAACAGTGCAGAGAAATTGAAATTTCTATTTTAAAATCGGATGCAGTGGTAGTTTTGAAGCTTCAACAGGTAAATTACACATTTCTTCTCAAATAAAACGTTTATTCTTTGGTATTTCTTAAAAATTTCCATTACTGTGTACTTTTTATCTTATAAAAACGTTATAAGTCTCATGGTACTAAATATAGTGGTCAAGATTGATTTAGGAGAGTTTCAGAGGCACAACGAGTTCTTATAATGAAATCGAAAGCTGCTTGTTTTTTTTTCTAGGCTTTCCTCACTTACCAAATCTTCCGTTGCTTGTTTGATTGAACTAATTCATCCATTTTTTGTATATTTCCATCTATTATTATGTTTAAACTGTTTCTTGTACTAAACTAACTCATTTTCAATTTTAAATCACTCATAATATCACCATTCAACATTCCCTGTAACTTCTATGAGGTTTTTTGTCTGTGGAATAGAATATAGGCTGTTGTTTTTTGTTTTAACAACCTGGAACGTGTTCTGGGATGTAATTTTCAAGTTTCAACTCCTTTTTGGTTGTCTCGATTGTCTAACAATAGCAGTAAAGTGCTAGTTGAGACAACTAGAGATAGTTATAACATAAAAGTTTGGCTATTTGCTCCCCAATTAATATAATTTTTTTCCACCATATCACGAATCCTTTAGATTTATTCAATCGAAAACATTATGTACCTCTGTCTTACACATTTCTATTAGGTAACCCAGGCAGATACGAAAAGAATTAAGTTTGGTGAACAAGACAAGAGAAAACATTATACGGCTTTGTGTAAAACCATGGCTCCAAATATCGACGAAGTTGTCGAAATAATTAATTTACTGAGAGGTCCAATACAAATAGACCAAACGACACCTATCCGCGTGTTACATAGAAGATCACAGATGGTTAGGAAAAGGGATATTTGCGAGATAAAAGCCTCCGCCGTTGAAGGTAGACTTCCATAATAATTCCTATGTATATATAGAAACGTTTCATTTACAGGACATCCCGATTTATTTTATTTGCATCTCATAACACAAGCTGGAACTTACGTAAAGGAGTTTGTTCACGGCGATTTTAACAGGACTAACCCGAATCTATCTAAGATGATCAGTTATCCTACGGACGTTCTAGCTTTGGATGTAACGAACGTGGAATTAGAATGGCCTTGAATGGATAAATAATGACTAATCGCGTACAATTTTTGTAAATTATTCGAAGAGAATAAAAAAAATTTGATAAACTACAAAATTATTTATTTACTCTTAAATTTAAACTACCAAGGTCGCATTTTTGATTGCGTAGCGTGAGTCAGTATCCAAGTATTCTTCGGATCTTTCTGCATAGACATTTGTTTGTGTCTCGGATGAGTTTTACATAAATTGTATAGTCTCTGTTCACGCCAAATCATAAAACAATCCTTGCATCTTCTTTTAACTCGTCCTACTACTTTAAAACCACACGAAGGTATTAAATTTATTAAAACCGGTGTTAGGAAGTTAGATCGGATCGTATTTGGAGAACTGAACAGGTGGAAAGATGCTGCTTTTGTATAGGTAGGTAAACGTTTTGAGACGTTTAAACATGATCGAAGTAAAACTGGAAACATGTTTCTGAAATAATACTGCCTTAAATTTTATCAAAATGAATATATATTCATACTCACAGTTAAAAATTATTAATCTCTTGATGAATTATTATAAATATAACCTCAAAAAGTCTTCTTCTTTTACGAATACTGATAGAAAGTTTATATGAACTACTTTAATTTTAAAAACTAGTTTTGTATCTTTAAGGTAAATCCAATATTTAATTAGATATTTTTATTTTATAGGATTGAAGATTAATTTGATTAATATTAAATAGAAAAGACTGTTTTTCTAATATTGTTTATTGGTTGTTGAATAAACAGGAAAAAGACGGCGACAAAATCGTAAAATCATAGAATAAGTAAAATGATTGAGGTTTCTTTCAATAACAATTATTATTTTATCTATGAGTCGTATAACGGGTTGCGGATATAACAGGCGCTACAAAACACGTACTGTACTATGATAAACCGTTGCTCGAAAACTGATATGATTTTAGGAATCTCCATGGGAAAATACATGTAACTACGCGTTTTTTTCGATACTTTCCTTTATCTAATGTGATTGATAGCTGCTTATAAAAATATAAAATTTGTATATAATTTGATCTCAACCTTAAGGAGAGGCAACCAATCATACACAATGCTTAGAACTGGTCGTTGAATAAACAGGAAAAAGACAATTAATAGTTTACGGCTTCGCTCCGTAGACGGCGACAAAATCGTAAAATCATAGAATAAGTAAAATGATTGAGGTTTCATTTCAATAAAATTTATTATTTTATCTATGAGTCGTATAACGGGTTGCGGATATGACAGGCGCTACAAATCACGTGCGTCCTCTGTGCCAGAATGTCCGAACCACACTTTCCTGTGATAAACCGTTGCTCAAATTCGAAAACTGATATGATTTTCGAAATCTCCATAAGAAAATACAGTTTTTTTCTATTATTTGTGTGGTATAGCTAAAGACTAATCACTTGATGTCGTCATGATAGGTTCCTATAAACCGAAGGGCGTTTTGAATAATTTTTTATACTAGGGTATCTGCTATGATCACTTTTATTTCGATGTTTTTCCTCTGTAAATAGTTGTTTTCATAGGTGGGTGAGGTAAATTGAAACAAGGGATAAATATAGAAAAGATTCTTTATTTTTATCAAGTTACATTACTTAAAAATGATGAACTGACGCACCAAGTGATACTGAAATGTCATCACTTTTTTTTCATCAGTCTTGAGCTGAAAAGTCTGCCGACGCGCACTAGAACAGACACTATATACAAAGCGTTCATTTTTTTTGCTATTTAAAATTATATATATCACCGTGTACAGTTTTCCGTAGTTGTTTCTTCTATAGCACAGCACACATGTAGATGATCAATCAGTATCAATTAATCTGAATATTAAGAAAAACTCCCATGTTGATCGATACTTTCTTTCTCAATTTTTGTTTTTTTTTTAATTAATATTATACCTGAGTTTAGCAACGCAATTGTCACGGATTTAAATTGAACAATATTTATACCAATTTTTGAAAATTTTGAATATACATCGACATGAGAATTTTTTGGTTTTTTTTTGAGGATGATGTAGAAATTCTCTTTGTTGTTTCTAAGCGACCAAGAAAAATCTGCAACGGAAAACGACATCACACTATGGATATTTGTCCAATTTCACTTTTTTTAATATCAAATAATTAAAAAACTACGTGGGACAATGGATATTTCGAAAAATGAGTTTGTAACAATTCGAACTATTAGTACCCTCAAGCTCAAGGTAGTGAACGTGTTAAATTTAATAAGGGTTAACCAACTATATTAGATGGCAGCTTTTTTCAAGGCTGTTTCGCTTTGTAGAAGATGAAATGATAAGATCCAAGTACCCCCAAATTTTAAACTACACTTAAAACAACAAACGACTGTATGCATACAGGGAAACTTTGACTTATAGATACAGTTGGCAGAGAACGTGTTAAATTGAAAACAGATTCTACCTAAAATCACCATAAATTGTGATACAAGTGTTTTCTTTATCGAAATTGCGATGAAAAGATTTCAGGGCGTTGTTAAGATACTGCGAGTCCTTTTTTTTTTAAAATAAATATATAATATAAATATAGAATTTTCCAAAATTACTACTGAAAAGGGAAATTTTTGAAACTTATGGTTGAAGAAGGATAAAAAAGGATGATATTTATAAAATTACAATAGAAAAAGGATAAAATAAGAAACAATTCATAAAATTACTGGTGGAAGGGGACAAAAAGTATGAAATTTTCAAAATTGTTGTGAAACAAAGATAAAAAATATAAAAATTTGCAAGTTACTGTTTAAAATGGATGAAATTCATAAAATTATTGTTAAAAGGATAAAATTCATAATATTACATTGAACGTGGATGACATTTATAAAATTGCTGATGAAAAAGGATCAAAAATGATGAAATTCACAAAATTACTGTTAAAAAAAGACAAAATATGTAGACATTTTCGAAATTACTGTCAAAAATGGGTAAAAAATAGAGAATTTTGAAAATTACGATGGGAAAAGGATTTGAAAAAGTAAAATTTCCAAAATTATAGTTGAAAAGGGATAAAAAACACAAAATTTTGAAAATTTTAGTTGAAAAAGTATTGAAAAAGAAGAAATTCACAAAATTAACTGTTAAAAAAAGACAAAATATGTAGACATTTTCGAAATTACTGTCAAAAATGGGTAAAAAATAGAGAATTTTGAAAATTACGATGGGAAAAGGATTTGAAAAAGTAAAATTTCCAAAATTATGGTTGAAAAGGGATAAAAAACACAAAATTTTGAAAATTTCAGTCGGAAAAGTATTGAAAAAGAAGAAATTCACAAAATTACTGTTAAAAAAAGACAAAATAAGTAGACATTTTCGAAATTACTGTCAAAAATGGGTGAAAAATAGAGAATTTTGAAAATTACGATGGGAAAAGGATTTGAAAAAGTAAAATTTCCAAAATTATTGTTAAAAAGGGATAAAAAACACAAAATTTTGAAAATTTCAGTTGAAAAAGTATTGAAAAAGAAGAAATTCACAAAATTACTGTTAAAAAAGGACAAAATAAGTAGACATTTTCGAAATTACTGTCAAAAATGGGTAAAAAATAGAGAATTTTGAAAATTACGATGGGAAAAGGATTTGAAAAAGTAAAATTTCCAAAATTATAGTTGAAAAGGGATAAAAAACACAAAATTTTGGAAATTTTAGTTGAAAAAGTATTGAAAAAGAAGAAATTCACAAAATTACTGTTAAAAAAGGACAAAATATGTAGACATTTTCGAAATTACTGTCAAAAATGGGTAAAAAATAGAGAATTTTGAAAATTACGATGGGAAAAGGATTTGAAAAAGTAAAATTTCCAAAATTATTGTTAAAAAGGGATAAAAAACACAAAATTTTGAAAATTTTAGTTGAAAAAGTATTGAAAAAGAAGAAATTCACAAAATTACTGTTAAAAAAAGACAAAATATGTAGACATTTTCGAAATTACTGTCAAAAATGGGTAAAAAATAGAGAATTTTGAAAATTACGATGGGAAAAGGATTTGAAAAAGTAAAATTTCCAAAATTATGGTTGAAAAGGGATAAAAAACACAAAATTTTGGAAATTTCAGTCGGAAAAGTATTGAAAAAGAAGAAATTCACAAAATTACTGTTAAAAAAAGACAAAATATGTAGACATTTTCGAAATTACTGTCAAAAATGGGTAAAAAATAGAGAATTTTGAAAATTACGATGGGAAAAGGATTTGAAAAAGTAAAATTTCCAAAATTATAGTTGAAAAGGGATAAAAAACACAAAATTTTGGAAATTTTAGTTGAAAAAGTATTGAAAAAGAAGAAATTCACAAAATTATTGTTGGAAAAGAACCAAAAAGATTAAAAATACTAAAATAACTGCCGAAAAAGGATAAAAATTTCAATATTCTAAAACTAACGCCGAAGAAGAATCAAACCGTTGAAAAAAATTCAAAAATCAAAACGTTTCCAAATGCGGGGTAGGAGATGATAAAAAGAAAAAACAAGAAATTCCGACTCACCAGCTAGCGGCAGCCGCCGTAGTAGCGGCGACCTTAAGTTTCCTCATTTCCTTGCAGGCCCAATTGGCCAACGTCTTAGTCCTGTTAACCCTGCTACGTCTACCTTGCGACAACATATCATTAATCGGTTCCAGATCCAATAACTGAACCATAGGCGCCCCGAAGGCCGTACACAAATCCCCGACCATACCGGCGGCAACGGCGACAGTACCATCGGAATGTTCGCTATCCTGAGCTACCACAGTTATAAATTGAACGATAAACGGAATGTGCGGTTCGAGTATCATAACTTCGGGATTGGGCGTCGGTCCGTCGCCCTTCAGACCCTGCAATATGCCGGTGTAAGCGTCCAACACCCCTTCCCGCAACTCGTTCAGATATTCGATCATATCGAAATCGGTGCGATCGACTTGGGCTTGGGAAGCTTGCGCCAACGTCGATAGAACGACGTCCAAATATTTCTTGAATTCGGAACCGATGCTGAGTCCGATGTCGCCGAATACGGATAGTATCTGGGGTTTTACGCTACGGTGGACAGATTGGTCTCGGAGATTTTCCAATAGGATGGTCATTATTTCGTCGCAGTACGGTAATATTTTCAATTTCAACGCTCTGAATATGTCGCCGGTTAGACCGACTGCGGTGCCGCACACTTGGTATTCTTGGTGGTTCTTTAGACCGAGATAGAGAAACGGTTTGAAGGCGTCCATGTATTTTATGAAATTTTCCCCTAGGACTTCCACTAATGTTGATACCGCCATCAAAGCGTCTTCTTGTACACCTACAAATAACAAAATATATCATTTATATATACGGGATGTCCCGATTTTTTTAATTTTTTTATTTTTTCTGGTTTCTTGTTATTTTTTTTTAGGTTAGGTTCAATTTTATTGTGAATACAATTTAAATGATGGACCGATGAGGAATGATACGAAAGTCTTCGGTAGGATGGATCTAAAGGATAACATTTAACACAATATGGTTGAAAAAGGATTAAAAATGTGGGCATTTCCAAAATTACTGTTAAAGGAGTTGAAAAAAGATGAAATACACGAAATTTTGGAAAATTTTGGTTGGAAAAGGATAAAAAATGTGGAAATATCCAAAATTGCTGTTGAAGGAGGAGAATTTTCTGAAATTATTATTGGAAAAGGATCGAAATGATGAAATTTACAAAATTATGGTTGAAAAAGGACCGAAAAAGATGAAAATTTCAAAATTATAGTTGAAAAAGGATAAAAAATTTGAAAATTTCCAAAATTGCAATTGAAGGAGGAGAATTTTCTGAAATTATTATTGGAAAAGGATCAAAATGATGAAATTTACAAAATTATGGTTGAAAAAGGACCGAAAAAGATGAAAATTTCAAAATTATAGTTGAAAAAGGATAAAAAATTTGAAAATTTCCAAAATTGCAATTGAAGGAGAATTTTCTGAAATTATTATTGGAAAAGGATCGAAATGATGAAATTTACAAAATTATGGTTGAAAAAGGACCGAAAAAGATGAAAATTTCAAAATTATAGTTGAAAAAGGATAAAAAATTTGAAAATTTCCAAAATTGCAATTGAAGGAGGAGAATTTTCTGAAATTATTATTGGAAAAGGATCAAAATGATGAAATTTACAAAATTATGGTTGAAAAAGGACCGAAAAAGATGAAAATTTCAAAATTATAGTTGAAAAAGGATAAAAAATTTGAAAATTTCCAAAATTGCAATTGAAGGAGAATTTTCTGAAATTATTATTGGAAAATGATCAAAATGATAAAATTTATAGTTAAAAAGGGAAGGAAAAGGAGGAAATTTCAAAATTATTGTTAAATAAGGATAAAAAGTATAAAATTTTCAAAATTATTGTTAAATTGGGTGAAAATATCAAAATTGCTGATGAAAAAGTAAGAAAAAGGTGAAAATATCAAAATTAATGTTGAAAAAGATTAAAAAATATAAAATTTTGAAAATTATGGTTGAAAAAGAATAAAAAAAGATGAAATACCCGAAATTATTGTTAAAAAAGGGTGAAAAACATGAGATTGTAGAGAATTTTGATTGGAAAAGAATAAAAAATTTCCAAAATTGCTGTTGAATGAGGAGAATTTTCTGAAATTATTATTGAAAAAGGATCAAAATGATGAAATTTATTGTTAAAATGAGAAGAAAAAGAAGGAAATTTCAAAATTACTGTTAAATTAGGTGAAAATATCAAAATTTCTGATGAAAAAGAATAAAAAATATAAAATTTTGAAAACTATGTTTGAAAAAAGATCAAAAAAGAAGAAATTTACAAAATTATTGTTGAAAAAGAATAAGCTTCTAAAATAACTTTTAAAAAAGGATAGAAAATATAAAATTTTGGAAATTATGGTGGAAAAAGTATCAAAAATGATAAAATTTTCAAAATTATTATCAAAAAAAGAGAATTTTCCAAAATAATTGTTGAAAAAGGGTTAAAACACTGAAATTCACATAATTACTTTGAAATAGGATGGAAATTTCAAAATTACTGTTGAAAAAAGACAAAAAACATAAAATATGGTTGAAAAAGAATCAAAAAAAGATGAAATTCACAAAATTACTGTTAAAAAAGACAGAAAAAAGATGAAATAGAAAAAGAGAAGAAATACAAAACAATTATTGAAAAAAATAAAACAGAAGTTCCTATAATGTTCTAGAAATACCAAAAATTTACTTATAATACAGTTAATCGTATATCGAAGGTAACAATTGATAAATAAACGTTTTTTTCTCTTCAAATTGTCGTTTTTTTTTATGTGTAATCAATTGATGATCAAACTCACCACCGCTTTTGCAGGAATTAGAATTGAACATGGTCAACATAGCGGTCATAATGGCATCGGATATATGGGGAGCGTCTTCCGGGGTGACTTTCCTAAGTACCGATTGAAGGGTACCGCACAAAAGACTTTGGAGATCGTTGAATTGAGATCTGTCGTTATGACTGTTGATGTGAGTTTCCATTTGCAATACCTGAAATAATATTTGTACGTAAACAATTTTTGTATAACAAACAATAAAATGGATGATTATTTTTACTTGTTGCAACCTGTCCAAAATCACCATGGTGGTTTTTTGTACGGTAACGTAACAATCTTTCGGGGAATTTTTAACCATTTCCATTAGGGCTTCGTAAGCGGCAGGACGTAAATTAGCTTGTGCACCGTCCGGTCTATCTGTCGTTTCCAATAATCTCTGTATTATGAATTCGAAATATTGCGACAAGACGTAAGTTTCTAGAAAAAAAAATTACATAAAAATAATTTTGAAAACGCTCCACTATCCAGTAGGACCGTAAAGTAATCCTCTAACTTTCCAAAACATACATAACACACAAGACGGAGGAAAAAACAAACAAAAATAAGGCGGATTCTCCAAAATTCGATAGAAACTGGTTCCTACAACCACAACCGGACACGATTCAAAAGAAACTGAGTCTTGAAACCACAACAGCACAAAAGATTCAAGAGAAAATGGGTTTTAGAACCACAACTGGTCAAGATTCGAAAAAAACTGTGTCTCACAATCACAAATGAACTGAAAATTCAAAATAAACTGGATTTTAGAGCTTAGAACCACAACCTGACGGAAGATTCAAAGGAAACTGGTCCCTTCATCCACTATTAGAACCGCAACCATACATGATTCAAAAGAAAATGGGCAGTAGAACCACAACTGAGTATTAGAACAATAACAGGACCTAACCTAACCTAACAGGGCAAGATACGAAAGAAAACTGGGTCTTAGAACCACAATTGGTCAAGATGCGAAAGAAAATGGGTCTTAGAATCAAAACGGAACTGAAAATTCAAAAGAAACTGGATTTTAGAGCTTAGAACCACAACCTGACGGAAGATTCAAAGGAAAATGGGTCTTAGAACCACAACTGAGCATGATTCGAAAAAAACTGATTATTTACAACCACAAACGGACATAATTTGAAAGAAACTGAGTATTAGAACAATAACAGGACCTAACCTAACCTAACAGGACAAGATACGAAAGAAAACTGGGTCTTAGAACCACAATTGGTCAAGATGCGAAAGAAAATGGGTCTTAGAATCAAAACGGAACTGAAAATTCAAAAGAAACTGGATTTTAGAGCTTAGAACCACAACCTGACGGAAGATTCAAAGGAAAATGGGTCTTAGAACCACAGCTGAGCATGATTCGAAAAAAACTAGTTCATACAACCACAAACAGACATCATTCGAAAGAAACTGAGTATTAGAACAATAACAGGACCTAACCTAACCTAACAGGGCAAGATACGAAAGAAAACTGGGTCTTAGAACCACAGCTGAGCATGATTCGAAAAAAACTAGTTCATACAACCACAAACAGACATCATTCGAAAGAAACTGAGTATTAGAACAATAACAGGACCTAACCTAACCTAACAGGACAAGATACGAAAGAAAACTGGGTCTTAGAACCACAATTGGTCAAGATGCGAAAGAAAATGGGTCTTAGAATCAAAACGGAACTGAAAATTCAAAAGAAACTGGATTTTAGAGCTTAGAACCACAACCTGACGGAAGATTCAAAGGAAAATGGGTCTTAGAACCACAGCTGAGCATGATTCGAAAAAAACTAGTTCATACAACCACAAACAGACATCATTCGAAAGAAACTGAGTATTAGAACAATAACAGGACCTAACCTAACCTAACAGGGCAAGATACGAAAGAAAACTGGGTCTTAGAACCACAGCTGAGCATGATTCGAAAAAAACTAGTTCATACAACCACAAACAGACATCATTCGAAAGAAACTGAGTATTAGAACAATAACAGGACCTAACCTAACCTAACAGGACAAGATACGAAAGAAAACTGGGTCTTAGAACCACAATTGGTCAAGATGCGAAAGAAAATGGGTCTTAGAATCAAAACGGAACTGAAAATTCAAAAGAAACTGGATTTTAGAGCTTAGAACCACAACCTGACGGAAGATTCAAAGGAAAATGGGTCTTAGAACCACAGCTGAGCATGATTCGAAAAAAACTAGTTCATACAACCACAAACAGACATCATTCGAAAGAAACTGAGTATTAGAACAATAACAGGACCTAACCTAACCTAACAGGGCAAGATACGAAAGAAAACTGGGTCTTAGAACCACAGCTGAGCATGATTCGAAAAAAACTAGTTCATACAACCACAAACAGACATCATTCGAAAGAAACTGAGTATTAGAACAATAACAGGACCTAACCTAACCTAACAGGACAAGATACGAAAGAAAACTGGGTCTTAGAACCACAATTGGTCAAGATGCGAAAGAAAATGGGTCTTAGAATCAAAACGGAACTGAAAATTCAAAAGAAACTGGATTTTAGAGCTTAGAACCACAACCTGACGGAAGATTCAAAGGAAAATGGGTCTTAGAACCACAGCTGAGCATGATTCGAAAAAAACTAGTTCATACAACCACAAACAGACATCATTCGAAAGAAACTGAGTATTAGAACAATAACAGGACCTAACCTAACCTAACAGGGCAAGATACGAAAGAAAACTGGGTCTTAGAACCACAGCTGAGCATGATTCGAAAAAAACTAGTTCATACAACCACAAACAGACATCATTCGAAAGAAACTGAGTATTAGAACAATAACAGGACCTAACCTAACCTAACAGGACAAGATACGAAAGAAAACTGGGTCTTAGAACCACAATTGGTCAAGATGCGAAAGAAAATGGGTCTTAGAATCAAAACGGAACTGAAAATTCAAAAGAAACTGGATTTTAGAGCTTAGAACCACAACCTGACGGAAGATTCAAAGGAAAATGGGTCTTAGAACCACAGCTGAGCATGATTCGAAAAAAACTAGTTCATACAACCACAAACAGACATCATTCGAAAGAAACTGAGTATTAGAACAATAACAGGACCTAACCTAACCTAACAAGACAAGATACGAAAGAAAACTGGGTCTTAGAACCACAATTGGTCAAGATGCGAAAGAAAATGGGTCTTAGAATCAAAACGGAACTGAAAATTCAAAAGAAACTGGATTTTAGAGCTTAGAACCACAACCTGACGGAAGATTCAAAGGAAAATGGGTCTTAGAACCACAGCTGAGCATGGTTCGAAAAAAACTGATTCTTTTCAACCACAACCGGACATAATTTGAAAGAAACTGAGTATTAGAACAATAACAGGACAAAAGATTCAAGTGAAAATGGGTCTTAGGACCACAACCGGACACTAAATTCAAAAAGACTGTGCCCTTTGTTCACTCTAAGGCCCCAAACCGGACGGAAGATTCAAAAGAAACTGATGGACTTGAAAGAGGTCCAATAACGACTCAACTGGCTGACAATTCGACCACTTAGATCCAAAATAAAATTTAAATCACCAATAAAATAATTAACGTACAAAAAAAATTTTATCCTATGGAAATTTAATTTAATGTGTAGAAAAAACGACTTACCGGGTGTACCGGATTCTTCTATACAATCAGCGCTTTCGTAAGCGGCTTCAGCTAGTCCCGAAAAAGCCCAACATACGTTAGCGGCTACACGCGGTTCAGCTTTCAAACCGGTAATCAAACTTTCAAGTAACGGTTTCAAAAAGTTTTCATTCAAAGCCGCTTCGGGGATGATTTCGCATATTCTACCAAAAGTCCAAGCCGCTGTATCTCGCACGATGACGTTGCTGTCGTACATCAGGTCTATTAATGTCGACATTGCCTATAAAATATTAAATTTAAAGATTGCAGACGAAACAAAATCTTATTTAAGGGGACGGAACGTGATAATATTGTTACTTGTTACTTACTTGTTCTACGAGGGGCCTCAAAGTGTTGCTTTCTAATCCGCCCAGAATGGAGCCGAACGCCATCAGAGAAGCATCACGGAAACGCCAATTACTAGATTTGATATTTTCTTTAATAAAAGGCAAAACGTGCGGTACTATTTCATCTTCGCAACAAGTAGATAGAAGCATCAGACACACCCCGGCAGCTTTACTAGGATTCCAATCGTCCTCATCGTCCAATTCCTCTTGTTTGGTTAATTTTTGTAAAAGTATCGGAACTATATATTGGAGAGCACCTTTGGCGTAATGCCTCGAAGATCTAATATACGAAATTAAATTAAATTTGAGATATAATATAGAAATTAAAATTACCTCGTAGGCGGTCGTCCGGCTTCGGTAGCTTCAGTGTCCTCGATGGCTAAATCAACTTCTTCGTCGCTGACGTTCGACCAAAATTCAATACCCTGTAGAGCTACGGCATCGTTTTCAGATTTCATGGCTTCCAAGGTGATGGGGAAAAGTGCCGGCGCCATATAAGTTTCCATATGTTGATAATACAAAGACATAATTTTAACTAAACATTGTAGAGCGGCCACTTTGATTTGGGAATCCGGAGATTGGGTCGCTTCACAAACTACTTCCATGATGTAATTCCTTTCAGTCGGTTGATCGAAATTGGCTTTTGTAAATTCCAAGGAATTTAGTAGGGCTTGAGTAGCGGCCAAACGTACGTGATTACTTGGTTCCGAGGCTCGCATTCCGTGTACTATGGCGGTTAGTATATCGTTAGATTGGGATACTAATACGTCCGAATCGATTTCTTGACATATGTAACCTATAGCTTCTAATGTAGCTTCTTTTTGCATTTCCGTCGAATTGCCTTGGCAGACGTTGCTTACCAAGTTCGCTATTAAATCCGGCCATTGTCTTTGCGGTAATTCCGCCACCGCTATATACGCTACACATTGAGCCGCCGAAGACGGTCTGTTAGTTTCAGTACCCAGCGCCCCCACGACCTACATTTAAATCGATTAAAATTCATTTTTTTCGCGCATAAATAATTTCAATATTACTTACATTCTTCTTTATATAATCTCTAATGTCTTCCGGGAAAGCTAACCAACGCTGTTGATAAGTTATTTTTATAGAAGGATCTTTCGAGGTTAGTTGATTTTTTAGTTGTAAACCCGCCGCCATACGAGCGACGGGACTGTTTCCGCCATGTCTTAAAATATCTGATAAAGTCTTTATAAATCCTAATAAATTCGTTGCGGATGCTTGTTCAAGGAAAGACGATGCTTGTTCGAGTTCATTTTTGTCTAAAAACATATAATTATCACGTAAATCAAAATGACTAGAATTACGAAGACATCATCACAGAGTCCCCCCATTTGCAAAAGTCAACTTGCAGTCTAACTTACTTAAGGAGGTTCCCTAAACTCGTTTCAATCAATTCTCGACTCGAAATAGCTAAATAAAACCAAATAAAACTGGATAATTGGTCATATGAGAACCAATCGAAAAGAATCATTGAGTATGGAAGACAGGTAATCAATTTAAACCTTCAGCGACACTTCGTGCTAGTTGTTTTTATTTATGGGTCGATACAAATGAGGTTAGGTTGAATTAAGTATAAAAACCCATCGAATCCGTAGCCTAGAATCTCGTTATCTCGATTAATAAACCAGATAAGACCATTGGAATTGATTTTTTTCGTAAAAATTGTGATTTCATAAATATACAATTAATATAAGATACTTTTTTTCCAACTAACATCAACATTTTTTACATTTTTGAGGTTATGTGGAATAAAGTATCTAAAGAAATTGTATATCTTTCAATTCTGTACAACTTTTCACCGACACAATTTTTGATATTTAGTCTAATTTTTTCGTAAAATATACTTGAAACATCTAAAATCAAGATTTTTGCATTTTTTTCGGTAATTTTTAAGGTTAGGTAAAAAAATCATCAAATCGAACACGGGAATCTAGATTATTGTATTTTTTTTATAAATTTTGAGGTTAGGTAAAAAAACATGCATTGCCATCGAGTCCGGGGTCTAGAATCCCGTTATCACGATTACAAAACCAGATGAAACCACCGAAATTCATTTTTCATCTATCTCCACTAGATGGTGCTTCTACAGTCCAGAATTTCCCGAATTCCAACATCCCACCACAGTGGCAGTCTTTACTAAGTTTTACAGTATTTTCAAAAATGTAAAATCACGCCTAAACGGAATCATTAACTTTTGCAATTTTGATGCCAAAATAAAAAGTAGTAATATCTACTACATTTTATTAAACAAAATAGGAGACAAAGATAAAATTAAGTTTGTAATAAAATATAATCTAATAATAAGATTTTCAACTTGAATCAGAACGAAAATCAAATAAATAATAATTGATAATGTCATAATCATTATAGAAAATATTATACCTATTATTTATAATATCATCATTTGAATAAAAACTCGACATTTTGAACTATTTTTGATGAAGCTTATTTCTATTATGGTTTTAACTAGTATTTACGCAAATAGTGAAGTCGATACGAATTTATAATAAGAATAGAAACTTTCATGTGATCACACTGCATGTTTTGATGATTATTCATAGTGTTTCTCTTCTATTTTTATTAAATTTCAATTACTTAACTATAATATTATAAAATGAATCGAATTTAACCTTGGTTTATCCTTTTATCAAAAATACTCGTTTTTTTTACTTATTTTCTTCTCACATAGAGATAAAGCTTTCCTAATTATATTTTGATTATATTTGATCTTTCAAATTCCACAAGATATATACCGGAAAATTTAGAAATTAAATGTACATGATCGTTAAACTACAACTTGTTGCTATCAATCTGGGGCCCAACTTTTCTTTTAAACGTAAATTGTATCTAACTTGAATATTTAGAAAAAAAAACTCTATTAAGGAGCAGTAATGTCTTCAAATCAATTTAAAGTTTCTCGATATAACCGATGCGTGTACGAAAATGCTTAAATTGTCACTTGAGATTAAACAATAAGATTCAACGGGTTTCGTCAATGGTGGAAATTGATATGGCACTTACCTGGAGAAACTGTTTTTTCTAATATCTGGATGAGTTGTAACGTTTCTTGGTGCATTTTGATATCTTTTACGAACTATCAAAAGCCACGAATTCTCTTTTTTTGTCTTACAAAATTAACCGGCTTCACAAAACGGTTCTACACCACATGTAATTTCACGGCAATATAGGCAAATTGCTCCTTTCTGTCAAAAAGACTTGTCAAATGTCACTTTGAAATAATTTTTTTTATTATATATTTTAAAATTGAAAAAAATCTACGGGTTTTTAAAGTTATGATTCTTCACAAATGAATTCACAATATTAAAACGATTATCAATTAGTAAACGACGAATATCTTCTTTATAAACCCACTTAATCTACGATAGCGGGAATATGAAGTTGATGACATAATAACGTCACAAAGTACATTCCCGTTGAAAATCTAGCTCTGTTCCATTAATCAATACTGAAGGGACAAAAATCAAATTTAAAAAGACATAAAATAGTTGAATGTTATTAAATCTTTTGTAATAATAATTAAAACTGATAATGAAAATTTATCAAATTTTGGAATTTCCACTACTTATAAAAACATATATATTATGGGGTAAATGACATAGATCTATATTAACTCAGTTTTCACTCCGAGTGTTTGTTTTTTTACATCATATTCAATTTTTAAATTTAAGTGTACAAAAAAGTATCGATTAATTCTTCACGAAAATTTGAATTAATTTTTTTAATACTTTAATTTATTATATAATACTATTCTTTATAGAAATAGTACACAAGTAGTAAGGAAAAAGAAGTCGACTTTGTATTTATAACTGTCAATATTTCATTCGATTTGTGTGTATTTTAATATTTAAAAAATATTATAAAACAGCCGACACGTCGGTAAAATGAATACCATAATGAAATATAAGAATAAATAATATATTATTATAATGTAACCTTATTCTTATATACTACGAAAAATGATTTTTAAAATAACTTTAACTTTCATTCATTAGTTTATATAATTTAGACGTAACTGGGGTACACAGTTTAGAAATAATGGAAGTACTTATTTCAAAAAAAATAATTTTATCTTTGCTATTGTTAGCTACTATATCTTTATATGTATCTTTCGTTTTCAATTCGTGTGTAATATCTGGTCTATCCAAAGCAATACCTAAAGTAAGTACAATTTAAATATATCTCTTTAACAAATGTTATAAATATAAATATATAAATAAACGTATCATAACCTATAAAATTTTAAGATTGTTATTTTAGTTATTAATTGTTATTTTATAGTGGCAAACTCATCCGGTAATACCAAACGAAATACCTTTAGTTCATTATTCAGCTTCCGTTCGTGTAGTATCTTTATTAGAAGAAAACGAAACTGACATATCGCCAAAATACAAATTTTTTAGAGAACAGGGTTTAAGACCAGAAAGACAGTTACCAAGTGCTTTAATTATCGGTAAGTTTCATATTAAACATGATTTTTCTATATTGGATATTTCTTAAAATATCAATCAGGTGTTAAAAAAGGAGGTACTAGAGCACTTCTCGAATTCATCCGCATACATCCAGATGTGAGAGCAGCTGGTAGCGAAGTTCATTTTTTTGATAAAAATTACGCGAGAGGTTTCCAATGGTACCGAAAACACATGCCAGCTACTCTGGAAGGACAACTTACCATCGAAAAAACCCCTTCGTATTTTATAACCAGAGAAGCCCCGCGCCGAGTGCATCTAATGAATCCATCCACTAAATTACTCGTAGTTGTAAGAGACCCCGTTACAAGGGCCATATCTGATTATGCTCAAGCTATTTCCAAGAAAGTCGACATGAAACCGTTCGAACAATTAGTTTTTGTTAACGGTTCCATCGGTAGTATCGTAGATACGTCTTGGGGCCCCATAAAACTAGGAATATACGCTAGGTGAGCGATTATATATATTTATCGGACGTTTAATTCGATTTTTATGGGAATTTTTACGCTTTTAGATATCTAACGAGGTGGTTGAAATTTTTTCCTCTGTCTCAATTTCTGTTCGTCAGTGGGGAACGTTTGGTCTTGGACCCGGCGATCGAGCTGCGTCGCGTTCAAGATTTTTTAGGTCTTAAGAGAGTCGTTACGGAAAAACATTTTTATTTCAACTCCACGAAAGGTTTTCCTTGTCTGTTTAAAAGCGAGGGGCATTCGGCGCCCCATTGTTTGGGAAAAACTAAAGGGCGCAGTCACCCCTACGTTAATCCAGTGGTTTTACAAAGGCTTAGAGATTTTTTTAGGCCTTTCAATAATCATTTTTATCAGATGACTGGGATTCATTTCGGTTGGGCTTGAAATATGGTGTTGGATTTTTTTTTGTATTTTTAGAATTATTTATTGAATTTTGAGGATGATATAGCGCGAAATGTAGTGGTATTTAAACGATTGGCTCATTTTTATTTATCTCAACAGTTTTGTACGACTGTTTGATGGCAGACAAGTTTTTAACACTCATAGTATATTTTCGTCAATTCTAGAGGGTAAAACGAAAAAAAATTTAGTAAAAATTGTGATTTGTTACACTTAAAAGTTAATATTAGATGTTTTATTTAACTAACCTCAAAATTTATTAGTTTTTTGCATTTTTCTCGAAAGTTTTGAGGTTATGTGGAAAAACGTATCTTACGAAATTTGTAGATTTTTCAATTCTAAACAACTTTTTCTCAGCACATTTTTTGGTGGGAAGCCTTCTTTTTTCATAAATCGTCTTTGAATATTGAAAATTGCAGTTTTTACATTTTTTCAGAAAATTTTGAGGTTAGGTGAACATGTTATATAAAGAAAATTGTAGATTTTTCAATTCTAAACAACTTTTCCTTAACACATTTTTTGGTAGGAAGCCTTATTTTTTCTTAAATCGTCTTTGAATATCGAAAATTGCAGTTTTTTCATTTTCTCCAGAAAATATTGAGGTTAGGTGAAAATGTTATATGAAGAAAATTGTAGATTTTTCAATTCTAAACAACTTTTCCTTAACACATTTTTTGGTAGGAAGCCTTCTTTTTTCTTAAATCGTCTTTGAATATCGAAAATTGCAGTTTTTTCATTTTCTCCAGAAAATATTGAGGTTAGGTGAAAATGTTATATGAAGAAAATTGTAGATTTTTCAATTCTAAACAACTTTTTCTCAGCACATTTTTTGGTGGGAAGCCTTCTTTTTTCATAAATCGTCTTTGAAAATTGAAAATTGCAGTTTTTACATTTTTTCAGAAAATTTTGAGGTTAGGTGAACATGTTATATAAAGAAAATTGTAGATTTTTCAATTCTACACAACTTTTCCTTAACACATTTTTTGGTAGGAAGCCTTCTTTTTTCTTAAATCTTCTTTGAATATCGAAAATTGCAGTTTTTTCATTTTCTCCAGAAAATATTGAGGTTAGGTGAAAATGTTATATGAAGAAAATTGTAGATTTTTCAATTCTAAACAACTTTTTCTCAGCACATTTTTTGGTGGGAAGCCTTCTTTTTTCATAAATCGTCTTTGAAAATTGAAAATTGCAGTTTTTACATTTTTTCAGAAAATTTTGAGGTTAGGTGAACATGTTATATAAAGAAAATTGTAGATTTTTCAATTCTACACAACTTTTCCTTAACACATTTTTTGGTAGGAAGCCTTCTTTTTTCTTAAATCGTCTTTGAATATCGAAAATTGCAGTTTTTTCATTTTCTCCAGAAAATATTGAGGTTAGGTGAAAATGTTATATGAAGAAAATTGTAGATTTTTCAATTCTAAACAACTTTTCCTTAACACATTATTTGGTAGGAAGCCTTCTTTTTTCTTAAATCGTCTTTGAATATCGAAAATTGCAGTTTTTTCATTTTCTCCAGAAAATATTGAGGTTAGGTGAAAATGTTATATGAAGAAAATTGTAGATTTTTCAATTCTAAACAACTTTTTCTCAGCACATTTTTTGGTGGGAAGCCTTCTTTTTTCATAAATCGTCTTTGAAAATTGAAAATTGCAGTTTTTTCATTTTTTCAGAAAATTTTGAGGTTAGGTGAACATGTTATATAAAGAAAATTGTAGATTTTTCAATTCTAAACAACTTTTCCTTAACACATTTTTTGGTAGGAAGCCTTATTTTTTCTTAAATCGTCTTTGAATATCGAAAATTGCAGTTTTTTCATTTTCTCCAGAAAATATTGAGGTTAGGTGAAAATGTTATATGAAGAAAATTGTAGATTTTTCAATTCTAAACAACTTTTCCTTAACACATTTTTTGGTGGGAAGCCTTCTTTTTTCATAAATCGTCTTTGAAAATTGAAAATTGCAGTTTTTTCATTTTTTCAGAAAATTTTGAGGTTAGGTGAACATGTTATATAAAGAAAATTGTAGATTTTTCAATTCTAAACAACTTTTCCTTAACACATTTTTTGGTAGGAAGCCTTATTTTTTCTTAAATCGTCTTGAATATCGAAAATTGCAGTTTTTTCATTTTCTCCAGAAAATATTGAGGTTAGGTGAAAATGTTATATAAAGAAAATTGTAGATTTTTCAATTCCAAACAACTTTTCCTTGATGAATTTTCTGATATAAAGTCTAATTTATTCTTAAAATGTACTTGAAACATAAGAAATAAGGTTTTTTTCATTTTTTTCGTAAACTTTGAGGTTAGGTAAAAAAGTATTCAATATAAATAGAAGATTTTTTATTTCTCTCTGATATATTACTCCATATAAAAACCAGTTACGCTATATGAAGGACAGATCCGTACTAAACTGTGAATCTAAACATTACCACTATTTTTCAAGCAGTATTTCATCAATATTGGAATGTATTTTATCTACGGCACTTTTATATAAATTATTTATACATTTTTTGTGACACCTTAAATTAATTAGAATCAGTATTTAATAGCCAATTAAAAAAAAATTCTAAATTTTGTCGTAAATTATAACAAAATGATTTTACATAAGTACAGTCCTGGATAAAATATACCCAACGAATGTTAAATAAACTCGAATTATCATTTTTTTTTGGTTAATATTTCGAATTTTTCTAGTCAAAAGTGTTTTATTAGTTTTAAATCTTATATTGTTGATTTTACATATGTTTTATTATAAGTTTATCGATTTTAAGAGAGCAAATGACATTAATTTAATCTTGTTGATTAATTTTTTACGTATTTACACAATATAACGTGTTGAGTTTCATTATTTATCTATGGAAATGATCATTTTTGGTGGAATGTTCCACTTAGTAGAACGTAGACACTGTCAATTGACTATATTTAGAATACACGGTTTATACAAAAAATTCAACTAAGTAAGTAGGGTATTTAAAAAAAAAACAACATTTTTGCACATTATTTGTATTCGTTTCGTCACTTGCCTATTCAAAAACAACTTTCTTTGAATACTGTCAATTAAATTAACTCGATTTGTACTCAACCAAAATTATTATACGAGGGATATAGAAATTTTCATCGAACAATGTTTTGTTTATTTTACACAAATTTTTTTGTAGTTGATTACGAATATTTGTAACCAAAGCGTTTGTACCAAAGTAATAAAATCACGCTTACGATATAATTGTTGAAGCTATAGCAATAATAAAGTTTTTTATCCAAATAAAACTTGTAGTTTTCAAAATATTTATTTATTTTCTCCCCATTTTACGATACAAAAGAAAATATTTCATTTTAGTCGTCCAAATTCAATTCTATGGTAGGTATGTTTACTACTCCCATTTTATAAAGAGAAATGTTATCTCCACTGCATATAACATATAAACTTGGATGTTTTGAAAAATATTCCACGTGATCGAGTATATTTGTTTCACTGAAACATCAAATATTGAAATAGTATGAAGTTCCGAGCCAAGCCCGGTCCTGCTTTTCGATTATAGTTTGCCGATGGAAACTATCAATCACATACGTCGACTTGCCAACATTTTGAATTAAACCAACTGCATGTCGTAGCTTGATTCAGTTAAAGTACTGGCCTTTATTTGAATGTATAAACATCCATAGTGTAATTTTATTCCATTATATAATTATTATATATTAGGGTAATTTTCTATCTTTTAACTAATAAAAAAATCATTATTTAACGCTAATTATTTTTAAATTATGATAGCTCTGATCCACATAATAAAAAATTGGCGACATATTTCCCAAATATATTTACGACATCTGTCATTTGATATTATTGAAGAAATGTCAAAACTAAGTTAGGTTATATATAAATATCGTTGCCAGAAATGTAAACAAAGTGCAGGGCCGGACGGATGAATTTTTATAAAATTAATTCGATTGTTTATGTATGTGAATAAATGAGAACAAACCTCACAATAGAAAATAAAAACTTACCAAATGTACACATTGAAATACAAATCTGTTTTACTAGGATTTTTCGATTGAAAAACGCAGTAATCTGGATCTATACCAGTTTTATTACCTGGCACATATTTTTGAGGGGCGATTTGTTTTAGCCTCCCATACAAATTTTCGATACATTTATTTTTAAGTGTAATCGCATCAGGTCTATCGTGGTCTACACAAACTTTTTTATGGTTTGTTTCCTCTTTGGGATCGTGAAATTGACGTTTTTGTTGTTCATTATTAGTTATAAATCCGCATTTTTGCGTAATTGTTTCTTTATTTTCAATTTTTTTAAATTTTCTAACAAATTCACTGTATCTAAATACTTTATATCCTAGATGAATCAATTTTTTGTACACTCTATATTTTATTAATTGCATTTCTGGAGAATTTAAAACTATATTGAAACATTCTTGTACCGTTAAATAAACTTTGTTTACAGACACTTCCATTCGATTCTACAATAACTTGAAATAATTAAAAATGTTTCCGAATTAGATTAATACTTACGGTTTCAACTAAATATAGCATCTCCTCTGGATACATGTAAATTCCGTGTTTATTCTGATATCCAAAATTTTCTAATAAACCCTTCACTACTTTATTTACTTTTGCTAAATTCAATGATTCGTCCCATTCAGCTTGTGCTCTAGAACATCTATTCAAAATAGTAGTTTAGCAATTTGAAGATTATAAAATAAATTTTCACCTTTTTTCAACTTTTCTATTTCTCAAAGCATTTTCCAAACTTTCCAAATTTTTTAAAATAAGATCTCGAGTTTGTAGAGAGGAATCTTTAGAAAATAGCTTCGGTCCAATTAGATCTACTTTAGTTAGTGGATTTCTATGACATTTTATAATATCTTTCACTCTACAATGGGATACTTAATTAATATTTTCGATAGGAAATACGTTATCAACTTACTCTTCATCCATATTATTTTAAAATTAAGCATTTATTTTTTTTTAAATTCCAAACCTACTTCTTCTTCTATTTTATTATTATAGTTAATGAAACCATAACTAATTCATAGAGAT
Source organism: Diorhabda sublineata (assembly GCF_026230105.1). Classification (NCBI taxonomy): domain Eukaryota; kingdom Metazoa; phylum Arthropoda; class Insecta; order Coleoptera; family Chrysomelidae; genus Diorhabda; species Diorhabda sublineata. Next base: position 750,740 of record NC_079479.1, read on the forward strand.
ATGCTACGTTTTCCGTGATGATTTATAACTTATTTTTAACAATAGCGAATATGTATTAAAAACAGATCACAAATAAATTTTTATACAAATTATCAAACATCTCTTATAATATCGATTCGAATCGACCTTTCTTTTTGTATAAAATTAACGATATGTTGACCATAGAACTAAAATTTATCGCATAATTCTTCTTTTTTATTTTGACAGTTAATATGTCTATCTTGTCATTAAGAATAACGAGAATTTGAACTACTAATTTATATTCAAGACCTATTATAAATTAGGATAGTAAAACTAAAAATGTGAATAAAATTGTATTATTAAAGTTGTTGTTATTAAGAAAAGTATAATATGAATCTAAGGGACTGATTTTTCACGAAGGATTATGTAAAACGAAATGATTATGAATAAGTATCAATTAAATGAAATAATGTATATGAAAATATCCATTGTAATCAATAAATTTCTTTATTTGAGATAGGATGAATAATTCGAACATTCTATTACAAATAAGTAGCATTTTCAATAAGCATTATCTTTAAGTGAAAAGCATAAGGTATTCGAAAGCTCTAGTTCAAAAAATTCTTTTAAAATTTCAAGTTTATAAAAAATCACAACATATCTGGAATAATCACTTTATTTCAATAAAGAATAGTCTGGTTTTTTGTCGATATGCTTGGATAGCAATTTGTCATTTTATCTCCATTCAAGGGGGATTTAATAACAACTTCCAAAGCTTGATAGTCCCTCAAACGTTTCACGTCGCTGTCTTTTCTCAATCTCGTGTTAGGAAGTTTTCTTATCCGTTCGACTTGACTATCAAGAATCTCCAATTCCTGACAACATACATTCATTAGATGGGAATACGTTAATTTCCATCTGGGAATTTCGATTTCAATGAAATCTGGATCGGATGATCCGTGAACTCTCACTTTTAAAACGAGATCTGCAAAAACAAACACATTTTCGGACTGAAACCAGAAGGTTCCAGTGTGATTTGATCCAGTTACAGGTACCAAATAATAACTTAAATTCTACAACGAACAACTGAAAAATTATAACGCTTACCATCATTTTGTAACACGGGTAATGGAGTAATGGGCATGTTTGCAAAATCAGAACCTTTCCTCATTCTATTTCCTAACTCTAGATCAATCTGAAGAGGGGGATTTTTTAAATAATTTGGAATAAACTTAGATCCGTAATCACTGGTATCATTTGAAGTATTTAAATTTGGACATAAATCGTTAGGAGTTTGCCCTTTAAAATTTTTTATATCTGGATTCGCTCCATGATCATTAAGGAGTTTTATAATATTTTCGTTTCCTCTTTTATAAGCCCAATGAAGTGCCGTCCTAAACAAAATCATTTTTTATATAAATTTCACGAGTAAAAACATAGAAATTTATATATAATCATAATATACGTTCATTTTTATATATCAGATATTAATTTACGTATTATTTACCATCCATTTACGGAGTTTTGAGAATTTACATCTACGTTTTGAGAGAGCAACATAGCAACCCTTTCGGTGTCTCCAATGCTAGCTGCTTCCCTCAATTTTTCTTCGAGAATACCTGACATATTAAACTCGAAAACTACACTTTGGAATATTTAAAATTAATTGAAAATAGAAGCTATCATACCGACGAAGTGTTGATGCAGATCACAAAACACAACAAAAATTGAGGTTATGGTCACTTTATACGTTGACGTCCCAAACAACGTTTACACAATATACTAACTAGCGGAAGTATATTTTCGTGATAAAGGTCAATTAGGATATCGGGTTAATTAATTATGTCGTTAAAAAAGTTGTTTCAATATCAACTGGTTTATCTAAATGATATTTTTAAATCAAACTAATTATAAATATTGTAGATTCTTGTTGGACTGGTTTATTTCTAAACATTTTAGAAATAAATCATCAATGGTTGCTTATTTAGCAAACGCGAGTTTTTTGGTCGAATTTTTTACACGTAAATAAAACAACAGTATAATACAATTTCATTTAATAAATAAAAATAAATTACGTGTTTAATACTACATAAACTAATATTTACAATCGTATTATTCTACGTTATAAATAATAAATACTAGGAATACCTAACTCTCAATTATAATTAACTTTTTAAAATATTTCGTTTGTTTAAATTTTAATTTTAACAACTAGACTGGAAAAAATGATATTTTTAATCAAACTATTACTAACGAAATACCCTGTATACATATTTTCATGACGTGTAATTTAATATTTGACATAAGAATCATTACTGACAACGTTGACATTAAATTCTACTATAGTTATACAACCAACTATACATTTTAACATGATGTTTTGTCTAACAATCCGGCGCAATAAAAGTCATAAATCCATATTTTAAGGAAATAAAAGTTAAAAAACAACGTAAAAACCTAACCTTAAGAATAAATATAACTTTTCGAATATAAATTAACATTAAGGATATACGTTTTGTAAAACATCACTCAACAACGAATTATAAGAGTCTCTTAAAACATAAATATCTTCAGGTTTTCCATTGAAAGCGAAATTTCCTGGTAATCTATGAATAGTAGAATCCGCTAAAGGCTTCTTCGTAGATTCCTGAGGTTTAGGTTTAACTTGAGTATAACTAGGATACGTAGGGGCAACTTCGGTGGGAAAATTTTGAAATCCCCCGGACCATTGATATATAGAATTAGGTTTACCGTTCGAAACAAACGGCACGGGAATATTTAAAAGTTGTGACATCGGGGGAGATACTGGGGGAGAGACGTACCCGATACCGGAAACGAAAACGTAAGGTTGTGGGGGCATTCTAATATAATAAACTGGCGAGTCGTAGTTTTGTTTTCTAGACGGAACGGCCCTACTTAGAGGATTATCTTCGAGAGTGAGAGGCATGTAGTTGCCGTTAGTTAATTCTAGGTTATTGTAATCTAATTTAGATGGAAGAATATCGAAATATGACAATTGTCTCGCTCTTCGTTCGTTGGAAGTTTCTAATGGAAAACATTCTATTACTTTTAGTACAATGAAGATTACGAGAGTGGATAGTGATAGTTTCATCTGAAACAAATGAAAAATTATAATTATAGGGTATAAGAACGTTGCCAAATCTTCGAAATAATATAATAATATTATAAATGTGAAATTTTTTTTCTTCTTTTTTATTTTACTTGACAGCTAAAGATTCACAATCGAATGATAATCGATAATATCTCATAAAGTTAATAACGAATAAGGTTAATAATATTATAATATAAATTGTTTATGAATATAGTTCTTAATACCAATAATATTATCTTAAATAGATTATATTATATTATATAATATCAACAAATTACCGTATTTATTTATTAATAATAAATTGGTCAATATGACAACTAATCAACTGTCAAGTTTGTAATCTTTCCATTTCGATGTTACGAGATGCGATCGTTATTTCATTATACTTAAAAGCGCTACCCTTGAAACATGTATTTCATGATTCAGAAACCATCGAACCAAATGCTGAATTCTAGTTAATTTTTGATTAGAAAAGATTATTTTTATGAAATTTCCAATTTCGTCATTATTTTTCAATTATCGTCTTCGAAGTTACGAGATGGGATCGTTATTTCATTATACTTAAAAGCGCTACCCTTGAAACATGTATTTCATGATTCAGAAACCATCGAACCAAATGTTGAATTCTAGTTAATTTTTGATTAGAAAAGATTATTTTTATGAAATTTCCAATTTCGTCATTATTTTTCAATTATCGTCTTCGAAGTTACGAGATGGGATCGTTATTTCATTATACTTAAAAGCGCTACCCTTGAAACATGTATTTCATGATTCAGAAACCATCGAACCAAATGTTGAATTCTAGTTAATTTTTGATTAGAAAAGATAATTTTTATGAAATTTCCAATTTCGTCATTATTTTTCAATTATCGTCTTCGAAGATACGAGACGGGATCGTTATTTCATTATACTTAAAAGCGCTACCCTTGAAACATGTATTTCATGATTCAGAAACCATCGAACCAAATGTTGAATTCTAGTTAATTTTTTATCAAAAAAGATTATTTCTATGAAATTTCCAATTTCGTCATTATTTTTCAATTATCGTCTTCGAAGTTACGAGATGGGATCGTTATTTCATTATACTTAAAAGCGCTACCCTTGAAACATGTATTTCATGATTCAGAAACCATCGAACCAAATGTTGAATTCTAGTTAATTTTTGATTAGAAAAGATAATTTTTATGAAATTTCCAATTTCGTCATTATTTTTCAATTATCGTCTTCGAAGATACGAGACGGGATCGTTATTTCATTATACTTAAAAGCGCTACCCTTGAAACATGTATTTCATGATTCAGAAACCATCGAACCAAATGTTGAATTCTAGTTAATTTTTTATCAAAAAAGATTATTTCTATGAAATTTCCAATTTCGTCATTATTTTTCAATTATCGTCTTCGAAGTTACGAGATGGGATCGTTATTTCATTATACTTAAAAGCGCTACCCTTGAAACATGTATTTCATGATTCAGAAACCATCGAACCAAATGTTGAATTCTAGTTAATTTTTGATTAGAAAAGATAATTTTTATGAAATTTCCAATTTCGTCATTATTTTTCAATTATCGTCTTCGAAGATACGAGACGGGATCGTTATTTCATTATACTTAAAAGCGCTACCCTTGAAACATGTATTTCATGATTCAGAAACCATCGAACCAAATGTTGAATTCTAGTTAATTTTTTATCAAAAAAGATTATTTTTATGAAATTTCCAATTTCGTCATTATTTTTCAATTATCGTCTTCGAAGTTACGAGATGGGATCGTTATTTCATTATACTTAAAAGCGCTACCCTTGAAACATGTATTTCATGATTCAGAAACCATCGAACCAAATGCTGAATTCTAGTTAATTTTTGATTAGAAAAGATTATTTTTATGAAATTTCCAATTTCGTCATTATTTTTCAATTATCGTCTTCGAAGATACGAGACGGGATCGTTATTTCATTATACTTAAAAGCGCTACCCTTGAAACATGTATTTCATGATTCAGAAACCATCGAACCAAATGTTGAATTCTAGTTAATTTTTGATTAGAAAAGATTATTTTTATGAAATTTCCAATTTCGTCATTATTTTTCAATTATCGTCTTCGAAGATACGAGACGGGATCGTTATTTCATTATACTTAAAAGCGCTACCCTTGAAACATGTATTTCATGATTCAGAAACCATCGAACCAAATGTTGAATTCTAGTTAATTTTTGATTAGAAAAGATTATTTTTATGAAATTTCCAATTTCGTCATTATTTTTCAATTATCGTTTTCGAAGTTACGAGATGGGATCGTTATGTCATTATACGGAAAAAGCGCTACCCTCGAAACATGTATTTCATGATTCAGAAACCATCGAACTAAATGTTGAATTCTAGTTAATTTCTGATTAGAAATATGTGAAATATTTTTCTTCTTTTTTAGTTTACGTGACAGCTAAAGATTCACAATCGAATGATATTCGATAATATCTCATAAAGTTAATAACGAATTAGTTTAATAATGTCATAATATAAATTGTTTATGAATATAGTTCTTAATACAAATAATATTATTTTAAATAGATTATATTATATTATATAATTTCAAAAAATTACCGTATTCATTTATTAGTAATAAATTGGTCAATACAGCAACTAATCAACTGTCAAGTTGGAAGATTTTCGATGTTGCCACTTCGTCGTGTTGAGTAAATGAAAATTTTCCTCTTTTTTATAGCATACTAATAATACGTGACAACAATCGATAACTTGTCAGAATTAGACATTTTAAAAAATTAATGTTTCAAAAATTTGAGATGCACTCGACGAGAAGACTTTGCCCGTCAATACCATCCCAAAACGGTTGGAAAAAATATTTTTACGGCATTTTTTTCTTGATATCATTATATATAATCATCGTAATCATACATCATGGCGAGCAAATACGAGGTATAACCGAAAAGATAAATAACGTTAAACAAAATGTTGAAGATAATATTGAAATAGAAGGGAGAATATTTCGTATAGAAACTGCTCTACACAATATGAAAAGAGAACAAGAAACCATGAGGAGAAATATTAGAAAATCGATACAGAAAGAATTGGAAAAATATAGTTGGGATAAAACAGGAAGAACGGATTTTGCTTTAGAAACTTCCGGTGGAAGAATCGTGAGATTGTCTAAAGACACGGAAAACTTCGACGCGTCGAAATCCATATTGGGGATCACACTTTGCGAAGGAATGCACGGTCCTAGAGCGATGCTGCAAGCGGATATGTCCCCGGGACATTGCTGGGCTTTGAAAGGATCTAGCGGCGGAGTCGTCATTAAACTGTTGGGTAAAATAAAAATAAACGCCGTAACTATTGAACATATTCCCGAAAATATGTCGCCGACTTTAGATATACAATCGGCTCCTAAGGATTTCGAGATATGGGGTATTAAAGACGTTAACGAAAAAGGTGAATACATTGGAAGGTTCACGTTTAAATTGAATGGACAATCGATTCAAACATTCGATATTAATCAGTCTAATTTTTATAGTTATATAGAATTTCGTGTTCTAACTAATCATAATAACCCTGATTATACTTGCGTGTATAGGTTAAGAGTTCACGGGATTTTGGCGACGTAAAATCTTTAATATATTATACAAATGAAAAAAAAATGTGTTTCTATTTATATTACGGAATATTACAGACACAACGTTGCCATGCTTTTCATAAACTCGATTTGGTTTAACGTAATTTCATTAAAACGACCAATATTCGGCTTTTTTGTTACTAAATTATTTCATTAATTTATTCTGCATAACATACTTAATCTACAAATATCGAGGTTATAATAGAAATGTTTTAATACATTACAAATTTTAAATAAGAAATAATATAAACAGAAATTTTACTACTCGAAATTAAATTTGGCAACATTACATATAGTTAAACTCAAAGTTCGACAGTTGGTAACGTATAAAAAACCATCTAGATTATATTGGGTAGAATAAGTTACAGCGTTGCCGATAGATATAAAATAAACGTAAAAATAGTACTAAACGAAGAGTAAAACAATTTAATTTTGGTTTTTTTTATACAAATGAAAAAAAAATGTGTTTTTATTTATATTAAGCAGTGATTCATTACGGAATATTACAGACACAACGTTGCCATGTTTTTTATAAACTCGATTTGGTTTAGCTTAATTTCATTAAAACGATCAATATTCGTCTTTTTTGTTACTAAATTATTCCATTAATTTATTCTGCATAACATACTTAATCTACAAATATCGAGGTTATACTAGAAATGTTTTAATACATTACAAATTTTAAATAAGAAATAATATAAACAGAAATTTTGCTACTTGAAATTAAATTTGGCAACATTACATATAGTTAAACTCAAAGTTCGACAGTTGGTAACGTATAAAAAACCATCTAGATTATATTGGGTAGAATAAGTTACAGCGTTGCCGATAGATATAAAATAAACGTAAAAATAGTACTAAACGAAAGTAAAACAATTTAATTTTGGTTTTTTTTATACAAATGAAAAAAAAATGTGTTTTTATTTATATTAAGCAGTGATTCATTACGGAATATTACAGACACAACATTGCCATGTTTTTTATAAACTCGATTTGGTTTAGCTTAATTTCATTAAAACGATCAATATTCGTCTTTTTTGTTACTAAATTATTTCATTAATTTATTCTGCATAACATAATGATTCTACAAATATCGAAGTTATACTAGAGATGTTTTATTTCATTACAAATTTTAAATAAAAAATAATATAAACAGAAATTTTGCTACTTGAAATTAAATTTGGCAACATTACATATAGTTAAACTCAATGTTCGACAGTTGGTAACGTATAAAAAACCATCTAGATTATATTGGGTAGAATAAGTTACAGCGTTGCCGATAGATATAAAATAAACGTAAAAATAGTACTAAACGAAGAGTGAAACAATTTAATTTTGTTTTTTTTGTACAAATGAGAAAAAATGTGTTTTTATTTATATTAAGCAGTGATTCATTACGGAATATTACAGACACAACGTTGCCATGTTTTTTATAAACTCGATTTGGTTTAACATAATTTCATTAAAACGATCAATATTCGGCTTTTTTGTTACTGAATTATTTCAAAAATTCATTCTGCATAACATAATGATTCTACAAATATCGAGGTTATACTAGAAATGTTTTAATACATTACAAATTTTAAATACGAAATAATATAAACAGAAACTTTGCTACTTGAAATTAAATTTGGCAACATCACATATAGTTAAACTCAATGTTCGACAGTTGGTAACGTATAAAAAACTGTCTAGTTTGTATTGGATAGAGTAAGTTACAGCGTTGCCGATAGATATAAAATAAACGTAAAAATAGTACTAAACGAAGAGTGAAACAATTTAATTTTGTTTTTTTTGTACAAATGAGAAAAAATGTGTTTTTATTTATATTAAGCAGTGATTCATTACGGAATATTACAGACACAACGTTGCCATGTTTTTTATAAACTCGATTTGGTTTAGCTTAATTTCATTAAAACGATCAATATTCGGCTTTTTTGTTACTGAATTATTTCAAAAATTCATTCTGCATAACATAATGATTCTACAAATATCGAGGTTATACTAGAAATGTTTTAATACATTACAAATTTTAAATAAGAAATAATTTAACAAAAATTTTGCTACTTGAAATTAAATTTGGCAACATTACATATAGTTAAACTCAATGTTCGACAGTTGGTAATGTATAAAAAACCATCTAGATTATATTGGGTAGAATAAGTTACAGCGTTGCCGATAGATATAAAATAAACGTAAAAATAGTACTAAACGAAGAGTGAAACAATTTAATTTTGTTTTTTTTGTACAAATGAGAAAAAATGTGTTTCTATTTATATTAAGCAGTGATTTATTACGGAATATTACAGACACAACGTTGCCATGTTTTTTATAAACTCGATTTGGTTTAACGTAAATTCATTAAAACGATCAATATTCGTCTTTTTTGTTACTAAATTATTCCATTAATTTATTCTGCATAACATACTTAATCTACAAATATCGAGGTTATACTAGAAATGTTTTAATACATTACAAATTTTAAATAAAAAATAATATAAACAGAAACTTTGCTACTTGAAATTAAATTTGGCAACATCACATATAGTTAAACTCAATGTTCGACAGTTGGTAACGTATAAAAAACTGTCTAGTTTGTATTGGATAGAGTAAGTTACAGCGTTGCCGATAGATATAAAATAAACGTAAAAACAGTACTAAATGAAGAGTAAAACAATTTTAATTTTGTTTTTTTATTTGAAAGATATCATATTTCGTTTTAATACTTCAAATTCTTTATCACTGGGAAATATTTGTTTCAATTTTTATTGTAATTTTAACAATAATAAAAATAGTTTATCATCTTGCGATTCAAACTATTATAAATTCAAAAGAAATCTGGCAAATGTGCATTAATGAATAATCGGTGGTGTAGAGATTCATTTATGTTCCCAATTTTAGTTACTCATATCGATTTAGGAAGTAGTACCACTTCATTTCAAATCACATTGACATGGCTTGAAAATCCGGATTTAGGAGAATTCACGCTATATAAACTTCTTGAACTCACTTATGCCCTGATTTTTTTCACTAACTACTGTTAATTGATAGTGCATTTAATTCAATTATAATAAATAACTGAATGCTTGGGAAAATAATAAACGAGAAAAGTATGTGAGAGCGTGTTTAATTTGAGTAGAAATTTTTCATTGTACTTAGTCTATATACATCCGGTTTTGTTGTACTGTTACAGATGTGCAGATTTTTCTAAAATTATTCATATACAAAGTCATTAAATACTCGTATTTTATATATATATATATATATATATATATATATATATATATATATATATATATATATATCCAACCAAATGATTCCACGGTAGTTGATGTTATTTTAATTACATCTATTTTAAATATTGTATATAGAAGTTTTTCTGTAACATGTAGTTTTTTAATACAGTTACAGTTACCAGATAAATAACCGCGGCCATCTTTATATTCACGTTTGTTGAAATGCATTAAAAAAACGGAAACAAAAACAATTTTTGTTGAATTTATTTAAAAGTTTCGTTTCAGAATATTTTATATATCTTTATATAACGTAATTTATCATTTTTCAATAAAATTGACGATTCGGAAACTGTTTTTTTGAGGTTAGGATAAATACCATCACGTATCTATGTAACTAAAACAAGTTTATTATAAAGATTCGTCTATTAAGCTTTAATCTTGTTTTATTAATATCATTAAGTGGGTATATCGTCACGATAAGACGTTTTTCTTTTTATAAGCCGTTGATAAACCGATGGCGCTTTGATTATATTTCTATTAATAATAGGTATAAATTACACGGCGGACATCTTGTTGCACGTAAAAGATGCTGAGTGAATTTTTGATTAGATGGTGTAGAAATACCATATACATTGTGGTGTGAAATAATTATTAAATAACCATAATATTTTAGTAGGTATATAAAATGAGAGAAGCGGAACGAAATAGATTGTATTGGATGTCCAAGTTTAATAACAACGTATTTTTAATAAGAAATATGAACCGTAACATTATATGTATATGATATTGAACTATATTTCATTCCAAACTAAATTTTGAATTAAATACATATAGAATTGAGTGTTTTTTTAATACTTATTAATAATATAATATAGTAATAACCATAAATATTATAAAGAGATGGGAGTTGAATCACTATTAGTTATAAAATATCAGTTACTTTTTATTTTGTTATTTTTTATTAGCTTGATCCGTCTCTGAGTAAACTGACACTTTTTAAGTGAAATTTCGTAGTACGAATGTAAATTGGTACGTGAATAATTTCACTGTCTTCTTCAGTTGTTGAATTTTAAGCTACTCACGTGACTTTTAAGTAAAAGCATCAATTATTTTCCATATGGTACGAAGAAAGAATAAAAAATACGTTCGTTCGTTTATAATTGTTGTTTATTGTATATCCAAAAACTATTTCTGAATATATCAATAGTTGATTGGATGATTAAATTACCAATTTTTAAAATAATAGTAACTTTTCATGAAACTAAAAATATTTTATAACAATCACAATAAAGTAATTCTTGGCAACAACGTTTATAGTTAAATTCGTTTTTTGTCAGTTGGTAACCCTTAAAAAACTATCCTGTTACTGAAAGAATAAGTTACAGTGTTGCAATATCTAAAAAAAAAAGCTATACGTGACTGTAAAGTTAAAGTTGAGAACCTTCATCTATAATTAACATTGAAATATTTGAACTCGTCAGATTTGCGGTAATAAATAAAAAATTTCACAATTCTAGTTATTACTTATATATTTACTTTTTTATTATAATGTTGACACGTCTTCACACCTTAAATACTGATTATTGTAAATCATACACAGTTTTCTGAATAATAATAAACTTGGCAACATTGTTATTAAGACTCTATTCAATCTCACTTTTGAGATAACATATGTTTTTAATAATAAAAAACGTTATACGTTGTGTGAAGATTATCTAAATCTTCAATTTAAAATTAACTTATTTCCGTGGTAATAAGTATTACAATGCTCAATTAGATTACAACAAAAATACGGAAAAAGTAGAACATGGTATCCATTAATTTTTTTTTAAAACGTGTGAATTTCTTTCTTTAAGATAATTAAAGTGAATATGTGTGTTTACGGCGATATTACATCTGTTTTATCTACGTTTTACGAGTATTAATTCTGTATTTATGGAGACTTGGCAACATTGTTGCTGTCGGGTAATGTGTCATTGTTACGTTGCAGTCGCGGATTTACGCAAACTAAAAGTTGCTAAGTGCTTTTGTAAAGTTTACATATATAAATAGCTTCTTTATTAATTAATTTACTTAACGGCTTAGCAATATTTATTTCGGTGTTTTAATTCATTATAATGATTATTTGTATACCTAATAGATATTATCAATAATGCGGATATCGCAAAAACTGACACGTCTCATTATCTCTTCAATTGAACGTTTTCTTCTTCTTTTTATAATTAACATACATATTCAATTATAAAAAAATATAAACAACTAGTTTATTTCGTATTAATCTGATTTTTAATTAAATTATTTAGAATAACATAAAAATATTAATATAATGCTTTGTAATATGGAATAATGAACGTGATATATTGGTTGCCTATTTAATAGGGTTGTTTACCGGCGCTAGGATATAATCGACAAGGCATTTGTCGATAAAAAAGAAGAAAGAATAAACAGTTTTCGTTACTGAAGTGTTTTGATTATTCAATGTGTGTATAAGGTAAGCCATTTCACACTTATAAATTAAAATTACTTTTTTTTACACTTTATATAGTTGACTCAGTTACCTACTTATACAATTTTTTTTTAATCTGGAATCGTGACGACGGTCTAATAGATATTCAATGTTTCATAGCCGTGGTACCGTTGTTCGATGATTATTGTTTTATTTAGATTTTAAATTTCGAGTAAAATCGTGGTTAAGGTCTATTAAATCATTATCTTTTAACCGCAATTCCTCAATGTGGTAGTACCAATCATTTTTATGGTTCGTTCTAATATCAATTCAATTCTCGATACAGATATTAATTTATAAATCATAATTTATTGCACCAATGAATTGAATCCTTTCTAAATCGAATTAATTTTTCTGATACAAAAAAAAACTACGAATTTCTAAATGTGGTTAGTAAATTGTCACTTTTTTTTTCGTAGTAACTTGATTTTTATTTAGAAATTTTTCATAATAACCTCAAAAATAAACATGAGAAATAATCAAAGTTGATATTTCATAGAAAAAAATCATCGTTATACCACAGAAAATAATCAAAATCATTCAAGTTAAAATTTGAGTCGTATATTAAGATCTGGCAACACTGTTGTTGTTAGGACAAATAAGTTGTTTTCAACACATAGTTGGGAGTCGTTCTAAATAGTTTTGTTGTTAAAAAAATAACGAAAGAATCTAAATTAAGAATCAAATTTGAAAAAAAAATATGGTTATACTTTAAAACATAGACTATAATCGTTTTAAGACATCCAGATATGTTCAAATGACCTTGAAAACATAGTTTAATGTGCTTAATATTTTTACGTATTCAATGACTCACGTTAATCTTTACTGGTATTTTATAATCTGATTATTTCAGTTAAAATTTGAATATAAAATTACTAATTATCAACTTAAATATAAATCCCGTGTTGTTTTTATTTAAAATATACGTCCATATGCGAATCGAGAAGCCAAATCAGCTTAATTTCTAGGTTATAATTTTCTACGTGGCAATAGCTAACTTTAAAGCTTCTTAATGTATTATTTTATCTATGAAATATGAAAATTTATTATAGATAACAACTTAAATCGGCTGCCCCGTTCTTTATTTGTACACAGTTTTGGAAAAAGTTTTTAATTCATTTATAGTTTTCGAATAATTATTTTTTGTTAGTTTAAAATATCTAAAACGATTCAAAACTTATTTTTTATTAAATAAAATGTATTAATCGGGTGTTTTTTTTTTTCTATATAAATAAACGTTTATTTACATCGAGTATTAATAAATTAAAAATCGATCAGAATCGCCCGTACTATAATGAATCAATATTTCGCGATTAAAATATATAAAGCGGTTACAAACCTTAATATAATTGAGTTTCACGCGCCAATATACGCCTCAAAATTGATATTGTCTTCTTTTTCTGTCAATCGTATACGCGGCGTCGAAGAAAATGGCCTTGTTCGACCTTGCACTATGCAATGCGTTTGTAGTAAAGAGCGAAATTTCGTATAGTACCGCGGGAGTACCACTACCGATCAAAAAGATGATAACGGATCGCGGAGAGGATTACAAAGTGAAGAAAAAGGGGATTCGTTAACGTCTTATATTGATACCGTATTGTTTCACGGTAGGGAGGGATATATAATACTTAATTTTACTTTCGGTTAATAAATTTCGTCCTAATTTAAATATTTTTTTTTATTTAAGAAACATTTTTATCGCGAGTGTAGCAAAATTATCAACTTTCGATTCATTTATTACACTTCTACTTTTTCATTCGTGTAAAATAAAACTGTCTACTACTAATAAAACCGGCAACAGCGCAATAATCCGAAGGAAACGTGACGTTTTGGTGGGAGCCCAAGCTGCCACATAAACATGTAAACAATTCGGACTCTTATTTATATATCTGAATACGATAAATGTAAATTTTTTTCTTATTTTATGCCATATGGTATACGAGGCGCTGTACAAACTCATATTTAAATAAACAAATATAATTAAATAACTTTCAGTATTTAAGATTTTCTAATTGCTGATAATATATATAATTCATATAAAGTTAAAAGAAACAGGTCAAGTGAGAAGAAGTAAATTTAATTAAATAGATTGAACGAAAATAAAAATCCATTTCTCAATTATTGTTTCAAATAAATAATCATTATTATGGTTTTTATAAATAAATAAATGCGATCTAATATCGATATTTAAATATGGCGCCATTTTTGTTTTATGATCGGAATAAATTTAACCTTCAATACTGTTGAGGAATTTTTGAAGATTTTCAATAAATACTTTCACTAAAACTCAAGATATTATGTTTAAGTATTGTTTTTACTTATTTAAAAAGTTTGAAATGCAGATATTTATATAATTTATCGTATAAATTAATTGAAATGTCAGGAATTCTTGAAATTATTACCCTATGGTCACAATTTTTCAGGGTCATTAGCCTGTGCTTTTCCACCAAAATATAATAGTGGAAGATAAAAATTAACATATCAAATCATCAAATAAACAAAGGATTTTTCTTTAATTATACGAGGGTTAAGTTTTGAAACAGATAAAAATATGTCCAGTTATTTCGAAACACACCATTGTTGCCATATCTTAAGTTGCAACCATCGTATAAATAGGTATAAATATATATATATTAAATTGAGGTATTTTTCTCATTTTAAATCTGGTACTTTCACTTTAATATTCACGGCTTTATAAAATTAGTAACCGAAATCGATTTCACAAAAATCGATTAAATTTAATAAAGTACATACATTATCAACTATTAGTGCCCTCTTAGTTTTAAATAACAATAATTTCATACATTAAACTTTCCATTTATTATCTCAAGTTCCGTTCCTTTTACTTTTTTTTTTATCTTTCTAATAATCATCACCCTAAATGGTTAGGTTATTATTTTCGATTACACACAGCAAATTGTTTCACTTACTACGGTGTTAATATGTGTATCAAACAATTTAATAATAATAAGGAAGGTAACGAAAGGCAAATTGATATTGAAAATCGAATATCTCAACGTCTAACGATCACAAATTATAGAGAAATTTTGGTATTTCCTCGGTCTATAAACAGAAAATTACAGAGCCGCCGGTTTGTGTTCAAAAGAATTAAAATTCACTCGATACTTATACTATTTTTAATAACCCAAAGCCTTTCCATTTCGAAGTTACGAGATGGGATCGTTATTTCATTATTCGGAAAAGCGCTACCCTCGAAACATGTATTTCATGATTCAGAAACCATCGAACCAAATGTTGGAATTTAGTTAATTTTTTATCAAAAAAGATTATTTTTATGAAATTTCCAATTTTTTCATTATTTTTCAAAATATATAATTTTCGTTTTCAAAGTTACGAGATGGGATCGTTATTTCATTATACGGAAAAGCGCTACCCTCGAAATATCTATTTCATGATTCAGAAACCATGGAACCAAATGTTGTAACACTAGTTCATTTTTGATTAGAAAAGATTATTTTTATGAAATTTCCAATTTTGTCATTATTTTTCAAAATATATAATTTTCGTTTTCGAAATTACGAGATGGGATCGTTATTTCATTATACGGAAAAGCGCTACCCTCGAAATATGTATTTCATGATTCAGAAACCATCGAACCAAATGTATTCTAGTTAATTTTTTACCAAAAAAAAAAATAATTTATGAAATTTCCAGTTTTGTTATTATTTTTCAAAATATATAATTTTCGTTTTCGAAGTTACGAGATGGGATCGTTATTTCATTATACGGAAAAGCGCTACCCTCGAAATATCTATTTCATGATTCAGAAACCATGGAACCAAATGTTGTATTCTAGTTCATTTTTGATTAGAAAAGATTATTTTTATGAAATTTTCAATTTTGTCATTATTTTTCAAAATATATAATTTTCGTTTTCGAAGTTACGAGATGGGATCGTTATTTCATTATACGGAAAAGCGCTACCCTCGAAATATGTATTTCATGATTCAGAAACCATCGAACCAAATGTATTCTAGTTAATTTTTTACCAAAAAAAAAATAATTTATGAAATTTCCAGTTTTGTTATTATTTTTCAAAATATATAATTTTCGTTTTCGAAGTTACGAGATGG
The DNA here is from genome assembly GCF_026230105.1 of Diorhabda sublineata. Classification (NCBI taxonomy): domain Eukaryota; kingdom Metazoa; phylum Arthropoda; class Insecta; order Coleoptera; family Chrysomelidae; genus Diorhabda; species Diorhabda sublineata. The sequence goes on from NC_079479.1 coordinate 767,276, forward strand.
GATCGTTATTTCATTATACGGAAAAGCGCTACCCTCGAAATATCTATTTCATGATTCAGAAACCATGGAACCAAATGTTGTAACACTAGTTCATTTTTGATTAGAAAAGATTATTTTTATGAAATTTCCAATTTTGTCTTTATTTTTCAAAATATATAATTTTCGTTTTCGAAATTACGAGATGGGATCGTTATTTCATTATACGGAAAAGCGCTACCCTCGAAATATGTATTTCATGATTCAGAAACCATCGAACCAAATGTATTCTAGTTAATTTTTTACCAAAAAAAAAAATAATTTATGAAATTTCCAGTTTTGTTATTATTTTTCAAAATATATAATTTTCGTTTTCGAAGTTACGAGATGGGATCGTTATTTCATTATACGGAAAAGCGCTACCCTCGAAACATGTATTTCATGATTCAGAAACCATCGAACAAAATGTTGTATTCTAGTTGGTTTTTGATTAGAAAAGATTATTTTTATGAAATTTCCAATTTCGTCATTATTTTTCAATTATCGTTTTCGAAGTTACGAGATGGGATCGTTATTTCGTTATTCGGAAAAGCGCTACCCTCGAAACATGTATTTCATGATTCAGAAACCATCGAACAAAATGTTGTATTCTAGTTGGTTTTTGATTAGAAAAGATTATTTTTATGAAATTTCCAATTTCGTCATTATTTTTCAATTATCGTTTTCGAAGTTACGAGATGGGATCGTTATTTCGTTATTCGGAAAAGCGCTACCCACGAAACATGTATTTCATGATACAGAAACCATAGAACCAAATGTTGAATTCTAGTTAATTTTTTATCAAAAAAGATTATTTTTATGAAATTTCCAATTTTGTCATTATTTTTCAATTTTCGTTTTCGAAGTTACGAGATGGGATCGTTATTTCATTATACGGAAAAGCGCTACCCTCGAAACATGTATTTCATGATTCAGAAACCATGGAACCAAATGTTGAATTCTAGTTGATTTTTTGTTTTCGAAGTTACGAGATGGGATTGATATTTCATTATACGGAAAAGCGCTACCCTCGAAACATGTATTTCATGATACAGAAACCATGGAACCAAATGTTGAATTCTAGTTAATTTTTTATCAAAAAAGATTATTTTTATGAAATTTCCAATTTTGTCATTATTTTTCAAAACATATAATTTTCGTTTTCGAAGTTACGAGAAGGAATCGTTATTTTATTATAGCGCTACCCTTGAAACATGTATTTAACTCAATTATGTTCTCTTAACTTCCCGTTTTGAAGTCAAAAATTCCTTATAAAATCGATTTCCTTTATAAAAAAATCTTGTACTAACTAATCATTTTATTTGCACAGCTTTCCCCTAATTACTTTTGACTTGATCTCATTTCGCGTGAATCACTTAAAACATGTGAATTTATTCTTCCAACTGTCTGGTGTTTCCAGTACATTAATTGCACAAAAATGTAAATGTTTTAAACAACCGTAATACATACAAAATTTACTTTTAAGAGAGCGATTAACATAACTTTGTTTTACACAGTAATTAAACGTACTATTCTTCTTCTTCTATTTGTCTGATTGCTAATGGACCTCAATTTAACCTTCACTTTAATTTGAATCTACAGCGCAGCTACACGCGTCGATTTTCGAAAAGGTTAGAATTGATAAACAGTCCGGATAGTTGTAATACAAAAATTAATTTGTTATTGAAGTTAGGAATAAAAAGTAAATACCCGAAATATAAACATCAAAAATCTTCAATAATTATTTTAGCGTCTCGTTATAAGAAATTTATCATAACCGAAGATTCACGAAACACGATAATAAGCAGTGTTGCCGTTGTTGAATGTCTTTAGTTTCTTATTTCTTAGATCCTGTTATATATCGTTAAATTGTATAGATTTTAGAGACTTATCAATAACATCACCTAACCTAATTTTATTTATTTATTTATAATATATTTACACGTTTGAAATAAGGATAATTTTCACTAAAACGAATTTATTATCTAATAAAAGATTAACCTGTATAAAACCGGAAACGGATAAAAATGAACATGGGATTTCAGATCCGTTTCTTCACGCCCTAATTCCTCTCAGAATGTAAATGTTAAGGCCGTTTAAATTGTATTTTTATTTATTTAGCTTGTAAATAACCAATTTGCGAGTTGCAAAAATATTTTTATCGACTCTAGTATTAATATACAGGGATAACCATATATTATGTACCCAGTAATTTCAAAACTATTATTGTCAGTTGATAAATGTCAATAAGATATGACATTTGACGTTTATATCATTTCATGCTATTTATCAAAAGTCATATTCTATGTAGAGGTGATGTAATCTCATTAATTACGTTCCTTGTAACTGTTCCATAGTTTAAGGATAGAGAAAGGATTATTTAGAAATGAATTTTATCCGATTTCAGTCATTTATTATCAATAATTAAGATAAAAATGTTTTTTATATTTTTGTATTTTCTCTGCTGGTACTTTTTGAAAAATCGACGTCTTCGAAACCGATATTTTCGACTCCTTCGGTATCTGGTTTAGTTTTATCTGTTACGTCGTTCCAAGGTTGTTTGTCGGCGGTTCCGAATATGCAAAATACAATTCCGCATGCTATATAAACAGAAGAACCGATGTAGAAGATGTGATGCCATTCGTCGAGACCGTTCTGCAAGATTTTAGAAAAGTTACGAATGACGCATGTCACAAATTTAATGTTTGTCTATGGTTCGATGACGTATCAAAAACACTTACACGTTCAGCTGTCATATATCCAACTATGGTGGGATTAATGAATCCTGTGGTACTTCCTACGCAATTGATGATACCGTAGAGAGTACCAGCAAAATTAGGTGATAAATCTTGCGAATTTTGTAAATTAGTCAATGTAGAGGCGCCATTCAACCCCAAAGACATCGTTATCAATACGATCGCCCACGTGACATCGCAACCGACGAACGTTTGAGCGAATAAAAGTACACCCGGTAAAAAATGAGCTGTAACAAATATTTCCAATGTTGCCTAAAGATGATTGAACGGAAACTTTAATTTTAAATACTCACAAAATAAAATGAAGCTTTTCCTGATTGTAGTTTTTTCCATGTAATGTTTCCTGATGATAAAATCGCCGATTTGACCGAAAATTATTCCTAAAATCAACCTCGCTAAATACGGCAACGATGCCAAAATTCCAGTATGTCCTAATGTAAATCCTAGTACGGAAGATAAGAAATTCGGTCCGGCCGTCATTAGGAAAAATAATCCCCAAAGGTTACCAAAATGTAATATCAGTAATGCCCAAAAAGGGATCGTTAGAAATATATCCTTATATGGAGGAAATCTCTATTAAATTAATTTAAAACAAACTCGAATTAATATTGGAAGATCGTAAACTGATTTAAATTTTTTAAACTTGGCAACGTTGTTACGGTTTCTGAATAACAAACCAGACAGTTTTTTATATGGGTTAATATAATACACAATTCTAATAGTATTTGATACTTTTAAGTAAATAATACTATAATTTGGTAATAAATATAAATAATAAATATATTACACTATATATTTTACAACTAAATATTCATTAATTCTTTCATTATTATATATACGGTTATAGGTTATAATCTGATTTTAAATACGAACGAGACCAAAATTTTTGCGACGTTGCCGAGTTTAATTTAACTACAGAGGTGTTCGGTAACAAATATTTCAAATTAAAATTTTGTTATTTGGTACAGGGTTGATGAAAAGTATTAGAAATAATTACTTAATTTTGAATTTAATAGCAATTTTGACAACATCAAACTTACTTTTACTTTGGATATACTTCCTGACAGACTCTCCGTGATATGTCTCACTTCTTCTTCTGTTATTGTCCGATGTTGTTCTGGAGAATCGGTTACTAAAAAGTACCAGGAAATCGTCCAAGCGATTACGCAACCACCGGATCCAATAAACGCCCAAGTCCAACCGAAAGTCTCTATAATGTACCCCAAAAGAGGCCAAGTAATTACAGTTCCCAAACTACCACCCAAAAGAGCTCCCACGAATTTTCCTTTTTCGTCAGGCGGCGCCCATCGAGCTACCAAACAGTGAAGACTGGGAAAAACCACGCCCTAAAAATTAGAGGTGGGACAAATCACTGGAACTGTAGAGATGAGAAAAAAGGAACTGGTTTAAATAACTTACCCCGAAGATTCCAATAACAAATCTTGAAATAATAAGTAACCAAGGATTCAACGCCGCGGCCCACGGGCCTATTAACGTTAATATACCGGAAACTAAAAACGATATAGTGACACATTTCGAAGGACCGAATTTTTCGGCGATAGCGCCTCCCGGGAAACCAGCTATAGTAAATCCCCAAAAATAAGATCCCAAAATGAGTCCTTGAAGCTCGCTACTCCAATCGTACCTAACTCCATACTAAAAATTATAAAAATCTATTGTTACGTTATAAAGCAAGAGGCCATATAAAAAAAAAAAGAAGACGAATAACCCATCACCACGAAGAAAAAAAATTATTACAATAACATATTATTTTAATTAATGTTTTATTGAAAATTGAAGCTGAACTACTGTAATGAGAAACACAAATAGGCAACGCTGTAAAGTAAACTCGAGGTAGAGACCGCGGAAAATTATAAACGTCAATTGGTTCGAGTCTCGGATAAAATAATTACATCACGGACGACAGAGACATCTGTAGATTTCTATGTTAACTATATCTCATGAATGAACTTACGTCTTCTATATTTGAATGTAGAGCTTCGGCAGTCAGACCGTCGAAAGTTAAATTTTGTTTTATTACTTTACATTCCGGAACGAACGTTTTGTTACCTTTCTCGTTAGGTTGTACCATCGCTAAGATAATAATGGATAAATTTATTCTTAGCATGTACAAGAATAATGTACAAGTGAAGCACATAACCCATATTATCGCTCTCACTGGTATACAATCTGGAAAATAAATTTTTTCTTAACGAGATTTAAAAAGAAAACACATAAATATCAATTTCTTGTCATTTATTTTCGGTTATTGACTTCCTCACGTCATATCCTGTAGACAAACGACACGAATCCTTCCTGTATGCGCTATCTCTTTTTATCTTTATGGGTAGATAATAAAGTATCGTAAAGAACGTATGCCGTTACTTAAATATTGTAAAAAATGTTTGTTTATCGGAAGAAATAGATAAATACATAATGAATTCATTAACTTATTTGATAGAAATCGGTATTTACTATTAAATTTTTCGTTTCCTAATGAAATTACAACAACAATATACAGTTTTCTGCTTTTCCCTTTCTCTTTTACGTCTATAAAATAGCGATGACAGTTTCAACATCAACAGTGTTGCCATACTTAAATATTAATTTCCGTAAAGTTTTCAAATTGTTATGATTGAACTTTTTATTTTCTATTTATCAATTCAGTTGTTTTTTTTGTGTATTTACTTATTATAATAAAGTATTATCAAATAAATAAGTTCCCTATTAATTCTTTTTGTATATCAAACATTAAGAATCGTACGTAAAAAATTAAGAACTACGAAGATCTTTTTATAATTAGGCAACGCCGCTTAGTCAAGGAGAGGTTTTCTATCTCTCTCGTTTGTGTGATTACTCATATTTTTTCTTTCTTTTTAATTTTAGTATAGACACTCCCAAACGAACATGATTTTGCCTATATAACAGTGAGAGAAATGGAGGTAGGGAGAAACGCTAAATGTAATAAATATATTTTTTAATTGTTTTAATTAAATTGATAATTACTGACTAACAAGAAAATGATAAAGTATTAAAATTCAATAAAGTAATTTTTTAATACTTTCCATTCTCAATTTCTTTCATAACTAGAATACTTACTTTTGAAGGAAATGTGCGCCATCTTGTAAGAAATTATATCAATTAGAAACTGAACGGAAGTAAGTAAATAGTTGTCATTGAATCATAAATCTAAAATAAAATAAAATTTTCGTAATACGACTCTGGTAGTTGTTTTCTATCCAACATGTTTTGATAAAGAGCAGACGTTTTTGTTAGTGAAAATTTTCATTATTGTATTTTCTAATTTATTAAATTGATTTCCTATTATTCCAAACGATTTAATACATTATCCGTACACGGAAAATTAATAATAATTACCTATATTTACGAAAAAAACATAACATGGTCGTGTACGAATTTTATTATTAAACTTTCGATCACGTATTACAACAAAAAGTAATATAATAACTAATCTAGATATTAACAAGCGTTTTGAAGTGCAGGTGTGCTTAGTCACAGCCTCCAGTGCCGTATAAAAACATTTAAAAATATAAATACACCAAATCTAATGATAATAAATACACTATTATATTTTTTAGTATTTATAATTATTAATATTTGATATTATATTTCTAATTAATCATTCAAAGTGAAATAAGAGCGTGATTCGATACAACTAATAATCAATATTGTCATCTATTAGTAAGATATGACAACATGGCCGACTGTTAGAATATGACATTTGGATCTATTGGTTATTGGAAATTGTAGTAAAGTGATTCATCCACGAAAAACAATAAAACTAAAAATTAAACAATAGATAATTAAAGTTATCACAGAAATTAAAATTTATTTGTACTAATCTCTTTAAATAAATCGATATTGATAAATTCAAATGACTACATCCACATGGTCACAATCACGTTGTCAAATCAACGGATTCAGCTGTATATAAAAGGAAATCTATATTAAACTCATCTAAATACCATTGTAAACTATATACTAACAAAAATTGAAATATTTACCGATTTATACGGGGTTTGCAAGAAATCTTTAAAAAAAAATTGATGTTACGCCTTTGTAGGGTTATAAAATCGAAACGAATAGATCATTATTTTCTAGAACTATCAACAAGGACGCTCATAATTGCATCGTTAGTACTTAAAACAAAATAAAACAGTAATTGTACGATAAAATTTGTATTTGATATTCAACAATAGTTTACGTGTGGTGAAATTAATATTTCCTCAAATATACACATAAATACAATCGTAGTGCTAAATAAATACGTGATATAAATATTTGTAGAGATAATCAAAGTAAAAAAATCGATATATCAATAAGAGTGTCGTGGCATCATCGCGCTGCCACGTCATCGTGTAATTGTGACCATAGATGCGTAGCGTTAAACATTTGGACAAAATAATATGACTAGAAATAAATTACGGAAACTAAAATTAGTAGACAGTGAGAGGTTAATTATAACTTAGTTAATGGATTTTATAGGCAAAATACGCGTGGAAATAATTGCATTGGCATTCAAATTAAATTGAGATAACTATAATCAGTAATTAATGTTAATTAATGGTTTTGTGCAATTTATAATGGACGGATGACCCTGTAGAATGTCTGAAATAAAAACGAAAGATCAAATGTACCCTGCAGAATCCCGCCAAACATGTTTACCTTCCGCTATACGTGTTTAAAGAATTCAATTTATTTGAATAATTTTATTACCTGTTTCAATATACAACGACTACTAAAGTCCGGTTTATTACTTTTTATTTTCGATCTGGCAACAGTGGTATAAGTGTTATTGCCCTGTTAAAATTTGACACTAGACGAAAAGTTCGAATCAACCCGCGAAGATTTTGATGTTCGATCGTATGGAATCACAATATTTAAATAAAGTATATCATATTTTTCCTTATTATTTTGATATTTCTTTACTGTTATCTTAATATCCCTCCATAACCTTAAATTGTGTTAATTCTGCATTATATTATCTAATGTATCACGTGGTGAATAGAAAAGAGAAATTTTTTTATCAAAAACAGCAAGTATTGTATAGAATTAATGATAAATTTCAATCTTAAAATCAAAGTTGCTACCATTTATATTACCTTTACGCTTCCATACGTGAAATTATTCATTATGATTTCTACCATCGATAAACTTATTGTAAACACATCATTTTGTTGATTTAGAAACAATTTTAATTACTTTTACCGTCATACGTAAAGTAGCGACTACTACAGGTACAAGGTACTGGAGATGCCGCAATGCTTTGGTACCACCTCTACCTCCGGATCTTTGGTGAAATAAATATAAAGAATGTAGCCCAGTTCGAATCAATCTTTCGACAAGGAACATAATATATACTAGAAATATCTTTTTTATTCGTGTTTTTATATATTCAAACTTGAATTTGTTATAAAAATATATAATTTAACTTTTTTATATCATACAAATATGTAATTAAAATTTGACGTAGACATTCAAGGTCTCGTTTATTAGGCGGATATAAATTTATTACTTTCAGTGTACAAATTGTATTTACAAACAGCTCTAGAAAGTTCTATTTACATTTACGGTAAATAGTCAGGTTAAATTAGAATTATTCATAAATTTTTGTTACTAATCCATTTGTTTATCGTTATAAATTATATTCCTAATAGGGCTTTCGGAAACTATAGCCCGGGTTCAGATAGATCACCCATCAGCTGATTACGAAGATTGAGATCACAGTTTCCGAACGTCGCGTACAGTTTTCGGTGTAAATTTCAAATTTAAAACAAGATCTTAATACCAATAAGTTATTTTTATAATGAAATATCGAAAAATGTTAAAACTGTAAACCTCAGTAACAAATGTATTATGTATAATTAATACTAAACAATCCTTTGAGGGAAATTAATAATTTTTTAAGTTGAAAAAACCATAGATAAACTAACACGTAATCCGCATCAGTTTCCGAACATTCGGATCATGATCTGATTACTTTCTGAAAAGTGTATTGACCTTCAAAGTCAGTTTACCTCAACTGTGTCTAGAACTTCCCTGTACTAGTTATTTGCAATGCGACGAAAGTATTTTTGATTATAATTTGAAAAACGATATGAATGGTTTTATAATTTTGTTCGAGAAATATTCTTATTTCAATTTATACTTAATATTAACAGTGAAACGTTGGTATTAATTTCAGTTGGTGTCACTGCGTTGTACCCACTGTCATAAACGTCAAAATAATGAGATAGTCTTTATATTAAAGTGTATATCATTAAAATAATTAACAAATTGACAAAAACTGTATAATATTATTGAGTTTTTATAAGTTCTAAAATGTTACTTTTACAAATTTGAGTCGATTAACGAGGATAATATGTGATATTTAAGTGTTTATTAGTGACGTATGAAAATGAAAGAAACATGATACAAATTTTACAAATGTTTTTATTTTTATTTAAATCTAAGTATCGGCGAAAATTTCGTTTAATAAACTTTTTGATTTATTGTGTATTCATTTTCGGTGCTTTATCTTTAGTTTCTAATGTGTCTGCTAAATGTAGCGACCCTACCTGCAATGGTAATGGAATCTGCACAAACAATACTTGTGTTTGTAATGATGGATGGCAGGGTTCCGAATGCCAATTTTGCGGTGGAAAAGTCAGGTAAGTTTAATTTGATCGATTTAGAGAAAAATAAATAAACAAAGAGGTCACATATACGCCTTTTCTCAATTTGTCCCACTTAATTCAATGCCATTGTGATAACTGTACTCATCAATAAACAATGTTTGAAATAAAATGTTTTAACACGTTGACTGCCGAGGTGATTTTTAGAATTTCATTTAATCGTATTTTATCAGTAAAAACACTTATTTAAATATAAAGTTATCACAAAAAAGTGTAGAAAATGTGGGATTTAACTTACTTGATATATGTAACAAAAATATTTTTGAGAAAGTTGATTATTTCGTAGTTAATGTCTTGTGTGCATGATTAAAAAATTGTTTCCTTCTTGAATTTGATTAAATATTACTCAGCATTTTAGAAATAGCTAATAGTATCTTTGAAGGTTTTTAAATGTATTTAAAACAATTTACGACAATTTTTTCAACTATTTTTGGTTTTTGTTGTTTCATTTACAGTGGGTTTTGGGTTTGTAGTTGCAAATAAATTGAGTCCAATCTTGATCAATGTTCGATTTATTGAACAGGATTTCAAAAGTGCGTTCAAATAACAATAATAATGGAATAACAATTTCTGAGCACGTTTTTCTTTCGCCTTTCTTTTCGCTCGTGTCACTATTACATGAAACTGTCAAAAGGTGCTTATCGCCTACTAATTTAATAAAATCAGAATACATTAGAATACATAATTACCAACTTTGACTCTATATAAAACAAAAGTATAGTGTGAAGTTGGATAGGGTCAAGGTTGGGTTGGGTTCGGGTCAGCTGTCAATTGATCAATTCTCAACAGTTTTCTATTACAATAATTTCGAAAAATACATTTATCAATATCAATCAATCGGTAAACCCTGCAGGATTTGTGTTCCTGTATAAATTTTAAACATCCTTGTATATATTCTCAATTTCTATGTCTTAGAAGGAAAAAACTCGTTCTTTTGTGGTTGTAACATGCAATTAAATTGAATTTTTTTCAATTGAAAGTCCATTCTTTCGAAGGTTTTTGTTAACAGACTTGCTAGTCCAACTGGCACGATCCATGACGGCCTGGGGAATTACTCCCTAACGAGCAAATGTAGCTGGTTGATAGATGCCCCAAATTCAACGATTACGCTTCACATTAAAGAATTTGCAACTGAATGCGGTTGGGACCATTTGTACGTATACGATGGTGATAGTGTAGACTCACCGTTGCTTGCAGTATTTAGTGGACTGATGTATAAAGATGCATATAGTATTAGGCGGATACCGGAAGTGATAGCGCAATCTGGTGCGGCACTTATACACTTTTTCAGTGACGACGCTTATAATATGTCGGGGTTTAACGTTACCTATAGACTAAATTCTTGTCCATCGACGGTAAGTTTGATTATTCGTTTTAAAACAATGTTTTTGTAGTGTATTTTCTAATTCTAATATTAAGGTGATTAATCGCTATACTGTTCCAAAAGCAAAGTTTCTAATTACCATAATTCTTATTTAATTTCCTTATTTTGTTCAAGTACAAAGTTAAAAGCAATTAAGATTGATAACAACAAAGTATTCACTAATTTCTCATCAAATTAATCTCTAATTATTTAGTTTTGGTGTCGATCTTTTTGTAATCACCCTGTATATGAAAAAATGTTATTTAAGTTCATATTTATACTTGTATATATATATATATATATATATATATATATATATATATATATATATATAAATAGTTTCAAAACATCTTTCAGTCGTATATATCATTGAATTTCTCTTTAAATTACAAATTTCATTTATAAATATTTAAATCAAAAATTAATTTTGAAAATTGATATAAAATTTTTGGGACAGTTACTTCCTATCGGTTGGTTAACCTAACAATTCTTCTTTATTACTTATTCCATAGCTAATGATGATTTATGTATAAAACAGACCAATAATATTTCAGATTTGCTTACATCACTATCAGGAAATTCAGTTTATAGAGGTTGGTAATACCTGTCAACCGTCAAATAATTTCTACAAATAGTTATTTTGTGTTTTGTTTGTGATTTTTAGTTTGAAAATAAATTATTTTTGAGAGTACATTGTGTGCAAACGACGTAATTCCATTCCAACAGTTTCTATTGTTTTAGTACCAAATTGTTTGGTAATGAATAATGTTAGTCACTTAATTTCGGTATTTATAGAAAAACTCACTTTGTATTCCCTTTACGTAATTCCGCCATTTTTTAATAAATTGTTTACAATTGCAATATACAGGGTGTGCCATTTATTTCCGTGGAAAATGTGTTTATGTTGAAGTTGGTTTTTTTATTCAGTTTGGGACGGCGCATTTTTATAAAATAGAATGGGATTAAACAATAATAAGACATGAAAATTCAACCACTTTATTGAATAAATGTCAAAATTCTTGAAATAATCTTTGAATTCTGAAATAATCCTCGAGGTTGCTGGTATCAACTGTTCCGGTCATGGTATCTGCATAGATGGACAGTGCACTTGCGACGGTTATTGGACCGGCGCTGCTTGTCATCTAGAAAAATGTCCGAATGATTGCGGAGCTTTCGAAGAAAGAGGTGTCTGTGAACCGGAAAACGGTTGCGCTTGTATAGGAAATTACAGAGGAACTGATTGTAGTCAGCTAGCCAGCGAAGGGTTTTGGGAAACTGTCACCGTTCCGGGTTTCACACCCAATGGGTCGGCTTCCCACGGTGCCGTCGTGTGGAAGGATTCCATGTATATCGTCGCCGGTGAAAGCTATAACAAAGGAAATCTCTTATCTGTGTACGATTTTAATGGTGAGTACAATTATTTTGTATTTACACATTGTCGAAAGACTATTTCTTCTTCTTTTTCTAAATGCAATTGTCGATCATAGACAAATTAATAATGATGAGTTATTTTCATTGACAGATGTTTCGGTAATTCGTTTTGAAGAGAAATTATTTTTGATTAAGAGTATTTGGAAATTAATTTTGATAAAAATGTTGGTAAATATTTTTTTCGTTAACGTTTCGGAAAGTGATTTTGATTAAAAATTCGGCGAAATTATTTATGATTTGAAACCAGAAAGTAATTTCGAAAAAAAGTAATAATTCGGAAAGTAATTTTGATATAAAATGTGGGAAATCATTTTTTCATTTTTGGCGAGAAATCGAAAAGTAATTTTGATAAAAAAATCGGAAAGTAATTTTAGTAAAAGAATGGTTAATTATTGTTGACATTTTGGAAAGTAATTTTGATAAAGAATATGTGATACTAGTTTTGTAAAATTCGGAAAACAATTTTGACAAAATGTTTGAAATTATTTTTGGATAGAAATCGGAAAGTAATTTTGATATTAAATGTGGGAAATCGTTATTGGCGAAAATTGGGAAAGTAATTTTGATAAAGAGTGTGTGAAATTATTTTTTAAGGAAATTAGGAAAGTAATTTTGATATAAAATGTGGGAAATTATATTAGAAGGAAATCGAAATGTAATTTTGATGATAAATGTGGGAAATCATTATTGACGAGTATTCGGAAAGTAATTTTGATAAAGAATATGTTTTACTAGTTTTGGGAAAATCGAAAAGCAATTTTGATATAAAATGTATGAAATTATTTTTGACGGAAACTAGGAAACAAATTTTGATAACAAATCGGAAAGTAATTTTAGCAATAGAATCGGAAATTATTGTCGAGTAATCGGAAAGCAATTTTGATATAAACTATGGGAAATAAATTTTGATATAAATTGTGGGAAATTGTTATTGGCAAGTAATCGGAAAGTAATTTTGATAAAGAATATGTGTTATTACTTTTGGGAAAATCGAAAAGCAATTTTGATATAAAATGTATAAAAGTAATTTTTACAAAACAATGGAAAAGCAATTTTGATAAAAACTAGGAAATTATATTTTACGAGGATTCGGAAATAAATTTTGATAAAAAAATAAGAAAACAATTTTAGCAAAATAATGGGAAATTATTGTCGAGTATTGGGAAAGCAATTTTGATATAAACTGTGGGAAATCGTTATTGGCGAGTAATCGGAAAGTAATTTTGATATAAAATGTATGAAATTATTTTTGACGGAAACTAGGAAAGTAATTTTGATAAAATAATGGGAAAACAATTTTGATAAAAAATAGGAAAACAATTTTAGCAAAAGAATGGGAAATTATTGTCGAGATTTCGGAAAGCAATTTTGATATAAAATGTATAAAATTATTTTTGACGGAAACCAGGAAAGTAATTTTGATAAAAACAGGGAAATTATAATTTACGAGGATTCGGAAAGAAATTTTGATAACAAATCGGAAAGTAATTTTAGCAAACGAATCTGAAATTATTGTCGGGTATTCGGAAAGTAATTTTGATATAAACTGTGGGAAATAAATTTTGATGAGAATTCGGAAAGTAATTTTGATATAAAATTATTTTTGACGGAAACTAGGAAAGTAATTTTGATAACAAATCGGAAAGTAATTTTAGCAAAAGAATCGGAAATTATTGTCGAGTATTCGGAAAGTAATTTTGATAAAGAACGTGTAAAATCATTTTTGGGGAGAATTGGGAAAGTAATTTTGATATAAACTGTGGGAAATCGTTATTGGCGAGTAATCGGAAAGTAATTTTGATAAAGAATATGTGAAATCATTTTTGGGAAGAATTCAGAAATTAATTTTGATATAAAATGTATAAAATTATTTTTGACGGAAACCAGGAAAGTAATTTTGATAAAAACAGGGAAATTATAATTTACGAGGATTCGGAAAGAAATTTTGATAACAAATCGGAAAGTAATTTTAGCAAACGAATCTGAAATTATTGTCGGGTATTCGGAAAGTAATTTTGATATAAACTGTGGGAAATAAATTTTGATGAGAATTCGGAAAGTAATTTTGATATAAAATTATTTTTGACGGAAACTAGGAAAGTAATTTTGATAAAAACAGGGAAATTATAATTTACGAGGATTCGGAAAGAAATTTTGATAACAAATCGGAAAGTAATTTTAGCAAACGAATCTGAAATTATTGTCGGGTATTCGGAAAGTAATTTTGATATAAACTGTGGGAAATAAATTTTGATGAGAATTCGGAAAGTAATTTTGATATAAAATTATTTTTGACGGAAACTAGGAAAGTAATTTTGATAAAAACAGGGAAATTATAATTTACGAGGATTCGGAAAGAAATTTTGATAACAAATCGGAAAGTAATTTTAGCAAACGAATCTGAAATTATTGTCGGGTATTCGGAAAGTAATTTTGATATAAACTGTGGGAAATAAATTTTGACGAGAATTCGGAAAGTAATTTTGATATAAAATTATTTTTGACGGAAACTAGGAAAGTAATTTTGATAACAAATCGGAAAGTAATTTTAGCAAAAGAATCGAAAATTATTGTCGAGTATTCGGAAAGTAATTTTGATAAAGAACGTGTAAAATCATTTTTGGGAAGAATTCAGAAATTAATTTTGATAATAAAATGTATGAAATTATTTTTGACGGAAACTAGGAAAACAATTTTGATAAAAACTGGGAAATTATAATTTACGAGGATTCGGAAAGTAATTTTGATATAAACTGTGGGAAATTATTTTTGACGAGTATTCGGAAAGTAATTTTGATAAAGAACGTGTAAAATCATTTTTGGGGAGAATTGGGAAAGTAATTTTGATATAAATTTTTGGGAAATTCGCGTTATCGGCGAGTAATCGGAAAGTAATTTTGATAAAGAATATGTGAAATCATTTTTAGGAAGAATTCAGAAATTAATTTTGATATAAAATGTATAAAATTATTTTTGACGGAAACCAGGAAAGTAATTTTGATAAAAACAGGGAAATTATAATTTACGAGGATTCGGAAAGAAATTTTGATAACAAATCGGAAAGTAATTTTAGCAAACGAATCTGAAATTATTGTCGGGTATTCGGAAAGTAATTTTGATATAAACTGTGGGAAAGAAATTTTGATGAGAATTCGGAAAGTAATTTTGATATAAAATTATTTTTGACGGAAACTAGGAAAGTAATTTTGATAACAAATCGGAAAGTAATTTTAGCAAAAGAATCGGAAAGTAATTTTAGCAAAAGAATCGGAAATTATTGTCGAGTATTCGGAAAGTAATTTTGATATAAAATTATTTTTGACGGAAACTAGGAAAGTAATTTTGATAACAAATCGAAAAGTAATTTTAGCAAAAGAATCGAAAATTAT
Source organism: Diorhabda sublineata (assembly GCF_026230105.1). Taxonomy (NCBI): domain Eukaryota; kingdom Metazoa; phylum Arthropoda; class Insecta; order Coleoptera; family Chrysomelidae; genus Diorhabda; species Diorhabda sublineata. The sequence continues at coordinate 782,925 of NC_079479.1, forward strand.
TGTCGAGTATTCGGAAAGTAATTTTGATAAAGAACGTGTAAAATCATTTTTGGGAAGAATTCAGAAATTAATTTTGATAATAAAATGTATGAAATTATTTTTGACGGAAACTAGGAAAACAATTTTGATAAAAACTGGGAAATTATAATTTACGAGGATTCGGAAAGTAATTTTGATATAAACTGTGGGAAATTATTTTTGACGAGTATTCGGAAAGTAATTTTGATAAAGAACGTGTAAAATCATTTTTGGGGAGAATTGGGAAAGTAATTTTGATATAAATTTTTGGGAAATTCGCGTTATCGGCGAGTAATCGGAAAGTAATTTTGACGAAAAATATGTAAAACTAATTTTAGAAAATGTTAAATCCGATAATAATTTTTTACTTTAGGCAATGTTTGGGAGACTCTGCATATATCCGAGAGTCCTTCGATGAGGTACGGTCATTCGACCGTCCTGTACGGCGATAAAATATTCCTGTACGGCGGCGTGGACGGCAACAGAGGTCCGACGTCGGAACTGTGGGCTTTCGATATAAGTGCCAAAACATGGGAAAACATAACCGTCAAAGCGGATTCGTGTAACGACAGTTACATAATGTGCGGTCCGTTAAAATCGGCCGGTCACACGGCGACGGTGGTAGCTAAAAACACAACCACCAAAGTAGACAGAATGATCGTTATATTCGGCCATTCGCCTCGATTGGGTTATTTGAATACCGTTCAAGAATATTATTTCGGTACGCGCGAATGGCACATAGTCAACACTCAAGGTTATCCGGTGAAAGGCGGTTACGGACACACCGCCAGTTGGGATCCCCTAACCAATAAAATATACGTGTACGGCGGCGTCGTTTCCGAAAGCGAATCCTCGCAATATTTAAGCAAAAATTTGTATTCCTACGAACCGAACGCCAGATTATGGACGCTTTTGGCGGACGCCCCTTCCGCCAGATTCCTACACACCGCCACCTTCGTTTCCGATAGTTTGATGTTAGTTTTCGCCGGTAATACGCACAACGATACGTCGCACAGTTTCGGCGCCAAATGTTACAGCAAAGAATTATTGGCTTACGACGTTTTGTGCGACAGTTGGTACGCAATGAACGTACCGGACGATCTCCGAACCGATTCGGCTCGTTTCGGTCATTCGGCTGTCGTTTTCGAGGGTTCCCTGTATATATACGGCGGATTCGACGGGCAAATGTTATCGGACACGTTGAAATATACGCCGGGCGATTGTAATTACGGTAACGAATCATCTTGTTTGAATAGCAAATCGGGTTTGAAGTGCGTCTGGGATTCGAAATCGGGCGTTTGCAGTCCGGCTAGGCGCGTACCTAAAGATATGATTTTCAAAAGGGAAGATAGTACGGTTATCAAATGTCCGAAGTTGAATAGATCGGCGGCCACTTCGGCGATGATTAAAAACGAAAAATTGTGCGAAGAAATCGACGATTGTTTGAGTTGCGTCCATACTACGATCGGTTGCGTTTGGTGCGACAACGAATGTATACATTTACCCAAAAAATGTACTACCAACGGTACGGATTCCATAACGAAATCGACGTCGTGTCCGTCTCCGGATCCCGCGCCGATTTGTCGACAATTGCACACTTGCAAAGCTTGTACTTCCCAACCGTCGTGTAGATGGCGTTTCGAGCACGCCAAATGCGTGCCGCACACTCATTCTAATAGTACCGGTTCAGCGGAAGCCGTCGAACAAAATCAATGTCCGAGCGTCTGTTCCGAATATAATTCTTGTTTGAATTGCACCCAAGAGGAATGTATTTGGTGTCAGAACGAAGGAAGGTGCGTAGATAAGAACGCATATACGTCCAGTTTCCCTTACGGACAGTGCAGAGAATGGACTACCGTGCAAAATAAATGCAGGATGAGAGGTAGCGATGAAAATTCGCAATGCGGCTTTTATAAGACTTGCGCCAAATGTCGAGATGATCCGGCTTGCGGTTGGTGCGACGACGGATCCAGAACCGGACTCGGAACCTGTATACCGGGCGGTTATACAGGTTAGTGGCTTTCGATTTACCATCAAACTCCATACATTCGAAGTACACGTAACTATATTCGTATATATTTTTCACTTACCCCCCCCCCCCCGTAGAAAAAACCCGCTAAATACATTTTAAAACGTCGATTAAATTAAATTTTTTCGAAAAAATCGAATTTTCTATCCGAAAATTTACTTATAAAAAAATATAAAAGTTATTTGAAATAAAAAATAAACATTCTGTATATATTTTTACCGATATACACCACGTATAAATATAGCACCCCTTTTTCACTTTTTAAACTACGCCTATGTCGCTAATCTTATTTACGAAACAATTCGCCAACCCTGGTATAATATGACATTCGGTATCTCTGTAAATCGATTTTTTTATATCTCTCGTAATAGTCTATGGTCGAAACTGGCTGATATATAAACGAGACCAATCGGCTTTTGTTTTAGTGAAATAATTAAGTTTAAAAAGTTGGTATAAATGTCAATTGTCAAAATAAATTATTCATAATACGATTATTGTTTGTTCTATACGATTTTTGTTGTTTATTTTCGAAATTCAACTATTTTTTATGTAAATTTTCAGTGTAAGTACTAAAAGATTAATTTTGTGAACTTTACGATGAAGTATTACGTGTTGCTATCAATATTATTAGTAGGTTATGATAAACGTTTGTTTTACGAATTTGAAGATTATAAAAATAGTGATAGATGTTTTTTTCGTATTAGGTCCAACCTTACATACTCAATCTCTGCATTTTTCTACGTGTCCACCAGAACGTTGGCACTTTACGAATTGTCCTGAATGTCAATGTAACGGGCACGCTAGTTGTAAAGAAAATACGAGCATATGCATAAATTGTAGTAATTTAACGACAGGTGGACATTGCGAGCACTGTATAAAAGGTTATTGGGGAAATCCAGTAAACGGGGGGAAATGTGCGCCGTGTCAGTGTAACAAACAAGCAGACGACTGTCATAGAGAGACCGGAAAATGTTATTGTACAACAAAGGGTATTATAGGCGATCAATGCGAAAAATGCGATACAGGGAACCATTACCATCCGGATCCCAATAACAAATCTTGTTACTGTAAGTAAATCCACCGATTACACGAGTAATTTAATCAAATCAATTATGTGTTTCAGATGATCTCACTATAGACTATCAATTTACTTTTAATCTGTCCAAAAAGGAAGACAGGCACTACACGCAGATAAATTTTCGAAATTCCCCTATAAAACCCGATATAGACGCAGATTTTCTAATAACTTGTTCCGTTATGGCTAAGATGAACATAACGGTTCGAACTGAAAATTCAGAAGAAAAGCCAATTTTCGAAAATTACAATTGTACGACGTTCAGATCGAAATTTTCCAAATCCCTATATAAATTCGGGGTAGAGGAAAACGTTACTCTCACTACTTTCTACGTTTACGTGTACGATTTCCAGACGCCGTTGTGGATACAAATATCGTTCAGTCAGTACCCCAAATTGAACCTCCAACAATTTTTCATCACGTTTTCATCGTAAGTATCAATTTATCTCGATGAATAATTCGACATTTATTTTATTTCTTTGTTTTCAGTTGTTTTTTGTTGCTGTTATTGGCTGCGGCCATTTTATGGAAAATAAAGCAGCGTTACGACATGTACCGACGTCGACAACGCCTCTTCGTCGAGATGGAACAGATGGCGTCACGTCCTTTTTCGCAGGTTTTAGTTGAATTAGAAATCAAAGAGACTTTAGACTTTAAACGTAACGAAAAACAGAAGAAAACCGACGCCCCCAGTCCCATAGCTTTGGAACCTTGTTACGGGAATCGAGCAGCGGTCCTCAGCCTCTTGGTCAGATTACCCACAGGTTAGTTTCATTTTTACCAATTTTTTTTTTTTCATCATTTAACAAAGAAAATGTTCTACTAACTGTCTAATATAAAATAAACGCCCTTTTTGATATATTTTGGGTTTTTTCTTCTTTGTAACAGTTTTAACTAATTAATCCTCATTTTAACTCTTTTTTCTGTATCACCTTCTTCTTATTTGCCTGTATACACTAAATTTAATTTATTATTAATCTTTTTATATCATTTTCCATTAATTTTGTTCACATGTGTGTACGAAATTGAAATTCTCGAAGAATATTTCGATTATATATCAAGGATTATAGTAACGAAACATGTTAATTGATAACCATGCAAAAAGTGCTATAATTATAAATTTTATAGGGAAAATAAAATATGTGTACTATAAATTAAAAACGATCATATAAAGGGATACAAAAGGGTATATAATGTGAATATAATAAACATTGATAAAACTAAGACCACGTAAAACAAAAAGAAGGAAATAAAAAGGAGAAAGCTTGAAAAGTATGGGTAGAAATATGAATCGAAATTCCGAAATATGGTCAGGGAAAGCATATGGATAAGCCGAAAAGAAATGTATAGAAGAAACGGGGACAAAATTTGTCTTGTAGAAAATTAGAAAGAAGAAACTGCATTGGACACAACAAACTAAATAAGGATGTCAGTGGATTAACCGGATAGAGGAGATAAGACGGAATGTGAAAAGAAAACTCTGGAAAATATAAAATGGGGAAGGAAAATCATGGAAACATTGAGTAAACGATGTCCTCTAGGTCCAATATATCGTCTGGAAAACATAATTATAAACCAAGAAGTAGTATATTGACAGATAGATGAAACAGGAGGAAATATAAAGAGAAAACTTTGGAAGGTATGAAAGTACCTACGAAGGAAGAGAAATCGTGGAAAAATCTTAAGAATAAAGGAAGAATTAGTATAAAGCAAATAACAAGACGAAGGAGTGACTGGATAGAGGCAACAGTATGAAATAGAAATAATGCAGAAATTGGAGGATAAGAATAATCAAAAAAATAAATAAATAGATGGGAAAAGGACAAAACAAACTTTATAATTTTGGAGGATGGAAAAGGAATTGTTAGGAGTGGAAAAACATGGAAAGAAAAGGAGAAAGTGGGAGATTTAGTCCCAAAAAGGCACAAGGATAAAGCAAAAAAATTATATAGAGGAAATAGGACGAAATAGAAGAAATAACTTTGGAGGAAATGGGAGGAAGTAGAAGACAGAGCCACAAATCGACGTCTAAAGAGGATATAAAAATAAAAGATAATCCTGGAGGATATGGAAGGATCGAAAAGCATTAAAAAAAAACCCTGTAAAAGGGATACGGATTAACCGGGAAGGAATATAAGAAGGAAATGTTTGTATCTTCGTTTTTATTAATTGATTCCACAATTTTATTACTAATTACAACTTTTTTCACTATATTTTTCGCATAATCTAATATTAATGATACAGTTTTTACCAAAAAAGTCATTTAAGTTTGAAGTAGTTCATTAATATCAATGTTGGAAGATAATAAAAAAAAACATACATCGTCTTATTATAAAGTTTTTGATTATATTATTTTT